>NC_054549.1:31844762-32139762 GCF_017654505.1 Polyodon spathula | reverse complement strand
CACATTATTTTTTTCCAACATGCAAAGTTTGCGAATGCCATTTCTACATTGACTGTTAAAGTTTGGTTAAACGATACAGGACTATATTACAATACATACATTAAGAGTTGTGGTTGAAGAGGAGCATTTTGCCTGTAATAAATGTACATTTTGTAAGGGCTGCATAAACATAGTTGTTGATAATATGAATAGCAGTTTGTAAACACAGTATATGCCGTCTAATGTTAAAGGCAAATAGGTTTAGTTGTCCACATCACAAAACCACCACACAATTATATACAATTTGTAGTCTTTGCAGGATTGGGTGTTCTTCCACAGCTATAAAGGGGAAGCATTCATGGTTCCTCTCCTTTTGCACTAACATTGAAAAAGAAAATGCGCAGAAGCAATATTTCATTGAAGCCAGTTGTCAAAAAATGAACCACCAGAGAATGGGTAACTTAGCTTAAAGGCACAATAACCTGGTATAGTGCATATAAAAATGGCTGATTTCTTTAAAATAAATAACATGGTATTGCGGCATGTTTGCTATATACAGTGTTTACAATGTCTCCAAGTTGGGCATGCAATTTAGCCCATTACACAAATGCAAAGCCATAAGGCAATGCTATCAAGGTACTGTGATCTACATATTAAATAACTTCCAAACTCATATGCCAAAGATCTTTAAAATCACTGTATAAAGTATGAGAAAGTCATAGATTTGTACACATGAGTACAGTATACAATTATAAAAATGAATATTGTGATACACTCCAGTACATGTAAATGAAGGACGATGACCTATAAAGATTTCAAGCTGTGCTTTTTTTAAAATAAGATTAACCTATTTTTTGTCGCTTTTGCCATAAACCTATTTCAATGAATACTGTTATGAGTTATTTTATACAAGTAGCTGCCATTCATCACAAAGAAATAAAGTATTTCTTCTTGCTGGAGTTGATCCTGAAGCACTGACACAGATACAGAAACTGGGTTACAAACTGAAGATATTTTAACATTAACTAGCCTTATTTTCTGGATGTATTATCTGAGTGTTGTTAATCCCACACATGACAAATACAAATATACTGTAATTACCTTGCATAATGCAAGATCTTTCAAAGTGAGGCATTTTAACAAGAAAATAGAAATGATATGTGATTCTATAGTGCTGCATTCTCACTGGTTTTGTCAGAATTAATAACGGTGCTTATTATGCAATGTAATTGCTTTGTAATAGTGGGCAGTCTAGCTTTAAGACATGTGATACCTCTCCCAGTAAGGGTGTATTGAAATACACACACTACTTAGTACATTCTAAAGGAGATAGAGCTTGTGCTTAAAGCAGCTCTCAATGGGAGGAAAGAAACTGAGGGGAGGCTGATCTTTCATTAAACAGGGATTGATCCTCTCTTTAAGTAAATGTGAAGCTGCAAATGAACTCGATATCACTTGAAGGGTCCCCTCCAGTAGCAGTAGATGCTGTACAATGATTTAAGGTTGAAATGACAAGGTTTCCACCCCTTAAATCCTGGCTACTTTGTGACAGTGCATCGCAACACTGATATTTTCATTCACTCTGCAAACAGGATTGGAGCTGCGCAGAGCAGAGGGACAAAAGAGTTTTCTAATCCTTGATCTCACAGATTATTTTTAGGAATTTATTGGAATCCCTGCTGGAGGAATGGATGGATTTGAGACAACGTGTTAGATCTTTTGGATGAACAATAATAGGGTTCTTTGCTCCTGGCTGGATTATTCAGGTAAGAACAGTAGTCTTCTAAGCTCATTTAAGGTTTCAATCTCTTTAGCTAATACTTGGAAATGCACTGTTGACAGCCAGGTTTAACATAGAGGAGCAAGGTAAGCTTTAAGCCTTGAACTATCAAACTGATAGGAATGAATTGATAGGGTGAATGTTATGTTTTGTTTTTGTTTTTTTTTAAATTACCTCTAACAGAAATGTCCATAAAGACAAATCTTACAAAAACTGTTCAATGATTGAGATACAGTACCAGATAAATACTGTAGGTGAACATTTACCAGGTTTATAATACACAGGGTTTCTGTCTTTTCTTGTAAAACCTATAAAGACATACAGTGCTGCAGATACTCTTTCCGGAAGTGTGAAATGGGATGTCATTTAAACTTAAATGGTTACTGTTACTGTATGGTCTTGCTTGATTCTAATAGGCAGCCACAGATTTATATTTTGGGTTTTAGAAAATTATACCCAGGCTAATGTTAATTGTATAGTTTACGTGACTTCCTGACATCTGGAATATTTTATTTTTATTTCTAAAATTCCTAATTGCAATATCTAATCTTACAATATCCAAACACATACCAAGAATACATTCTAAGAATAGTTTACGAGAACTATAGGATTATTGGCAGAATTATTTTTCAGAAGAAACCAGAGGGCAAACTAAATGAAAGTAGTTAACGTTATATAAGACACAATAGAAACTCTAAGAACTAAGAGAAATGCATTTAGTGTAATGAGAAAAAATAAATAAATCAATACCATGCATTAGCTGGAAGGAACAATAAGCACATTTACAAATTGAAAACCAGTCATGAGTTACACAATAAAATATTAATTTGGAATATAAAGTGTTTGTGCATATTTAGAACTGAGCTGCGTATTACATGAAGAACTGAGTAATTTTCAATGACACACGCAGTCATAACTTTAGAAATTATTTAGCAGTATTCTTCACTAAGTATTCTTCTGTTCTTATTAAAATGTATGGCTTAGCACACATGTGGCTGTCTAATTTAAATGTGTGAATATGATCTGATGTATAACAAATTCAGTGGTAGGTTCTTGGTTAGCAATTTCTCTACTCAATTTTATTGTAAAACAACAACAACAAAAATATTAAAAAGGTTATCAGTGACAGGCTTAATGTAGTGAAAGTCTAAGCTTTCATTTGCTTTGGGGTGGGAAGTGAAGTTTTTCAGTGAAGGCGGAGATTTGCCAATGAGCAATGCTATGTGGTGAAACACCTCCTTGGGGAATCATATGCATTTCCACAAGCCCGTAGTCATGGAGGATGACTGGAAGGATGTAGAGCCTGACAGGGGATTGCAATGAGCTCTTGCTAATTATATGCTTAATTTTAGAGTGTGGATGTTCATCTGTGATACTAGTTTCAATGTCAGCTGAGAGGGGCCCAGAGATGCATTTATAATCAATGCATTGTTTGTGCCACAAAAAGGGATTTAGGCCTCTGGTTTTGTCACAAGAGTTGATGTTTGTTGCTAGCAGGTGAGATATTCAAACCATGTTTTTAGTCAAAGCTTGCTGGCAAATGTAGAACAAAGAAGCGGTCGAAATATTGATTTGAAAAAGGGATTGTGAGCACTTTCTTTCCGGCAAACAATTACTGTTTTGAAGTAGCATTTGTGATTAAAGTTTTATGATCATTGCCGTCCTCTAAACACTCATCCATTTTCTAAAGGGTGCACATTAAACCAGCAATAAAGCAAAATACAAAATAAAAGCAGTGGCAGTGCTGAAGTATAAGCAAGCCAGAACTGAGCAGAACATTGAAATGTTACATTGTAAGGACTGGGCACCAGGCAATGCAATGGCTTCTCATGAACAATGTAAAGTTGTGTTTTTAATTTAAGTTATTACTCACATACATGAGAACAGCAACAACAACATCAGAGTACTCTACACTATTAGGGGAAAGAGCACAGGGTTGGTCTTTTTCTGCTGGACCACCCTCTTCTGGGGTAAGGGGTCATTCATTTATACAGCATTCCCAATTAATCACAGCTGTTTAGCAAAGCCTGCTAATTATCCAGAATTGTGTTGGTGATATGCACAGCCACTAACCAACTGCAATGTTACAGCACCATCGGTTTTCCACACTATTGTTATATTCTAGCAAAAAGAGACTTGATTACTTATTGTGTACTTATAACCTGATCATTTGATTCTGAACTTTAGAGCAGTGGGCCACATTCAATTTCTCAGGGACCATTAACAGGACAGGTTTCAACTATCAATCAATATTTATAATGTCCAGTGAGCATTACACTAAACTCACTCTGCTTAATGGTGCGCATCACTATAATACATACCAGTGCACACACATAAGGATGGTCTTTATAAAAGGATGGTCTTTATAATCTCAGAGTAAAAATATATATATATATATATATATATATAATATGATATATATATATATATATATATATAGCTAATAAGCGAGTCTATGATACATGTTTAGAGATGATTTGTGTTTTGTGAAAAAAAAAAAAAAAACAATGTGTGAAGTGGTATATCTGTATTTTTAGAGAATTGCAATGGTCTCTGCGATGTCCTGGTTCCTGTATATGTGGATAAGTGTCAGTGCCATGCTGCTCTGTCAAGCAACTCTTTATGACACTATACAGCAGCACCACCTACCAAGGCCAGAGAGGAGCACCCTCGAGATCCTAGGTACTCTTCCTTCTTTTTATATCTACTAGCATTTTAATTGAAAGTTACATGCCCGATTCACTCTTGTTAAAGACCCTGTTGGACCCTTACCAATTTGGATCCAAAGTAACTTTAGACATACGCATCACAACAGTAATAATCTTACATCTTGTCATAGCCTCTTGTCTAGTTTTGACCAAAATTCAATGTATGGGTTCAGGGACATGAACAACAAAGGATCTGGGATTATGTGTATTTCCATCAACTTTACAATTCAATTTGTACTGTAAACCTGCTAATAACCATGACCTGTATTTACATGTATATTCTGACAGTGCACTAAGGTATCAGTCGCTATACCCACTGGGAGTTCTTCCTTCAGTCTGAACCATAGGTTATAGACTACAAAACATTACTGGTCACCATCATGTGCAAACAGTAGGGTTAGTTGCTGTATTAACTTTAAAGATTACCTTCTTTAAATATTTGCTATATTAGAATTATTTAACCTGTAAAAAAATGTTAAGCCTTGTGTTTATATGTCTTTATTGCATTTAGAAAATGCATATATGTGTTACCCTTTGATGCTTTTCGCACTGGATAATTGATGAAACAGAGAGTTTAACACCTTGGTCACACCTGGAATGATAACGATAATGATTTTTTTAAATTGTTCCAGTTCAAATGAATGGAGGTAGCCACACCACAATGATAACAATCGCTATCATTTTGATCGCTTTCAGAGTGATTTTTTCCCGCTAGAGCGATAACGATAAATGTTCCTGGCCAATCAGGGCTGTATTAAATGTGACATCATCACCTACCTGGTGTTATTTTATATATTATTTTAAACAGGATAAACAGTAAATACAGGCATTGCAATGATTTACTACAGACTACTAAGACTGCCCTCCACTGTTCCACTGCAGAACATCACGTCGGAAAACTGGTTGTAATATACATCAAGGATTCTAGTTTTTTTTTTTTTTTTTTTTTTTTTTTTTTTTTTAAATTGTGTTATAAATTATTTGATAAACAGCCATTAATGTATAGCATGACATAGCATGTTCTTATTATATGTTTTACTTTTATGGGAAGTGGTTGTAACCAAGGCGACTGTGCATACTTCCTTGAGGCAATACCCACGGTGTAATTTTCAGCACTTGACAATAACAACGAGCGAGTGGAATTCCTCCAACTCCTCCCTACTCTGTAGTATTCTGTGTACCCACACTCCTCTTATCTGTCTCCTCTGATCTAATACAACAGGAGTATTTCTTAATATTCATCATCACTGTCACATATCTTGCTGGAAATAAAAGTGGGCATGTACTAATAACGTGATTGGCATTTGCTGTACAATAATATAGGAGCCCTTTATCGTTCTGGTGTGACCACTCCATAAATGATTTATGGTTATTGTTATCATTATCATTATCATTCCAGGTGTGGCCGGGGCTTAAATGTTTTATTCCAGAACAAAAGAGCTAATATTAAGATGAGCTTGAATACATTTGATGTAAATTATTTTATTGTATGTTTTCTTTTGAAATAATAACCTGGGAAGTATTTATTTAGGGTAACTGAAGTATGCAACACAGGGTTAAAAATAAGGTTGGAGTGAAAGTTCAAATCTGGGGAAACTTGGGTCAGCAGAAATACTGTTATAACATTTTCATATAACATTTTCGTTCAAATACACCCATTTACCACAACAATGTATCTTTACATACATATTAAAAATATATCTATTGTTAAGGTTTTGTTTAGGTTTTGGTACAGTGAAGAAATCACACTCAATTTGGTGCCATGCTGTAGAAAATGAAGGTATTTCTGCAAAATGTGCTTGAAGGATTTTTATGGTTGGTAGTATTTGGTACCAAAGCCATACATGAAAGTATGACTGTGACCACAGTGGGAATCGTTTAAATTACATAATAAGTCAGTAAAACATAATCCAGCTTCGACCTGATGGTAAATTGGATGAAAGTGAAACAAAGTATACATCAGTTATTAGCTTAAGCTCTACGCTGGTCCCACCCTGTAGAAACTATTTTTAATCTGTGGTCGTTCAAAAAGATGTATTATTATAATAATAATAATAATAATAATAATAATAAATTATTATTATTATTATTATTATTATTATTATTATTATTATTATTATTTATTATTATTATTAATTAAGCACTCTACAATGAAAGACAACCAATTACAGGCCAACACTGTTCACAGTCCTCAGTTCAAGTACTTAGTAAGTCCTACTTTTTTTGATGCAAATCGTTTGAGGTTTCTCAGTCTGTTGCTCTGACAAGCTTTGATGCTATAAACTACTTGCAAGAAACGATAACTTCATGTAATATGTATTTGCATTGATGTCTTCAGTTATCAGTGGTCATGGAAACTGAATTTACAAAGGGCTAAAAAAGATATAAGGATTATATAAAGAGAATTCAAAACATCATACCCACACACTGATCAAGATTATTAACACAAGAGCAACATATTGCCATGCTTTAATCATCCTGGCCAGTTTTAAAGTCTTGTATACATTTAAATTAAATATAAATAGAATCAAAACCTATTTTGTTGGTTTATTTTAAGACTATTTGTTTAAAATTGTGTCAGAGCTAGATCCTGACTTGGTTTAAAAAGTCATTTAGGCTTTTATTTCGGTGATCTAAAATGCAAATTGCTGTTGCAGGTTCAATCAGAAACCCACCAAAAAATAAAATAAAAAAGGCACAGTATATTGAGGATTAAAAATGAAACATACAAATCAGACTGGGAGTTTTGCAACATTTGACTAAGTTTGAAAGATAGTCTGCCTTATGAAACAAGAGCAGCTCGAATGCTCTGTGCATGCTAAATATGAGGAAAATGTAAAAAAAAGAAAAGACAAATCTTTTACTCAGGGCTGTGATACAGATTGAGTAAAGGTTTTACAGCTGCTTCATCACCTGCTCTGGAACAGCACTGCTTTCTCCCACGAGCCTCCACCAGCCTGGCTCTCTGCACCCTCCGCTAGTAAGATTGATGGCATTACCATCCCAGGCAGCGCATTCTGGTCTCTCAAGAAATAATCCACTACATTGACAGATGAGTGGAATTTGACATGACGCTACTCATTCAAATCGCTGTGCATCTGTGAGGCAACAGGGTTCCTTTAGAGAAAAGGGTGTTGAAATTTGGGGTTGGTATCTACTGTCATGGCATGGGATCTTTAAATAACTGAATTAAAATTCCTGGCTGTTGTTTACCACATAATAATGAAATGAATGACACACACACACGTCTCGGACTATAAATCCGGTTCTATATATATATATATATATATATATATATATATATATATATATATATATATATATATATATAACCTTGGAACAGATAACCATGGCATTTTCAGTGCCTGAAGTTGTGCATTTTAATGCAAGGGGTTGAGAAGATTATTTGGCAGATTACCTTGAGTGAGAACAGATCATTAATAAAATTGCATACTGTAGATGTATGGTTCTCAATAAAAATTACTTTTAAAATAGTGTTTGACAAATTGTTAGTCTCCTGGATGTGGGCAACTGTGTATACTTGCAGAGAGATGCATTTATTGCTTTTGCTTGAACCTTTAACTCGTTTGACCTTGAACGGAGATTTGATACAAGTGATGACTATCAACAAGTTTGTAATTACTTTATTTATTTACTTAAATGACTGCTTATTTTGTATTTCATATCCCTGTCTGGTGATAATAAAGATGGCTTGATTGTGTTTAAAAGTAATCAAATGCATCACCCACTAATATAAACGAAGTTGAATGTATCCATGTCAGACAGTGAAGCATTTGTTATGCTGAAAGTTTTGTGGTTGTGGAATTGGTCAGAGTATTAAAGTGGACAGGCCATGATTTGTGCTGTTAGCTGGGTGCCAGTGATAGTCCATTGCTTCTCTGATTGAAACCATTGACTCAGGATTTGGGCACAGAGAATAATTCTTCTGCAGAGTCTTCAGTTTATTAGGTCCTGCCATTATCCAGAAAGCAAACCTATAATTTAATATAATAAACATTACAAAAGCAGAGATAATTTAAGTTGTAAAACCGTAATGCAAAACAATCTGTATAAAATAAAATGCCAAGCTGCTCAGACCATACAATTTATCGAGTGATTATTCAAATTATAGGCAAAATGCGATGACCGCTGTGTACTGTAGTACTTTTATATGCTGCACACAATAAATTTGAATTATACCGTTATATTCTTGAAATAGCATACATTGTTTTGTTTCATTTTCTATTGCAATCTAAATCGCATGAAAATGAACAGGCAAAAAAAAATCTACTATGAATAATTGATGTTGCTTTGCTAATTGCATATGTATGGCAGTATAGTGCAATCACATTATTAAGAACTGTAATTCCCAACATCATTGTATATGGCTGCAGTGTTCTCCCAATAAAAACTGACAGCAAAGGAGCATGGATAGTCAGCAGATGTGTTAAAGGGCTATTTTTTGAATTTCTAGTCCAAAGTAATGTGCTTACTTTGGCATGTATAGTATGCTACTATTGTTTGGCTGAGTAATATCAGTTATACACTGCTTTGTTCTCATTGTTTTGAAGCACAGAGGGCAAATTAGTATTACAAGATATAGGATGTACAATATATAGGATGACAAACATCTGTGTAGGAGGGACTGTTGGCAGAAGTTAACATAGACAGTTTGTAATGTGTCATGGCATACAACACACAAAACGCATGCTTGCATTGGCTGAAAGCTCTTCAGCGGTAACATCAATTATTGTAGTATTTGATTGCTATCAGTATTTGAGTTGAGAACCGTATTATATTTTCATACATTTCCTTCATGATTACATGATTCTGAATCTTAATTAATTACAGATAACAGTTTTGGGTAAGCTGCACAAAATTCCACCAAGCGGAATTTCGATATCAATTCATTGCTCTTTGGTAGAATGCAACCATCAACCTGCTTTTTAATGGTCTATTTCTATTGTAAAAGAGTAAAGATGTCACGGTCTGTTCTGCTATTAGCTGTATAGCCCTTAAGTATACATGTTCAGTGAATTATGTTGGACTGCAGTATAATACTAGACCATACTTGTGTTTATGTTCTAAAAATAACTTTGCATTATTTTTCATTCAAATATTGACTTGTTAGACAAATATTGACTTGTTAAAAACATTTTAATTGTTGGAAATAATCATAATGGGAACAGGTTGTTCGAAGCAAATTATATTGAATTATGTTTAATTAAATTAATGGCAACAAATCAAGGTTTAGCTAATTGGAATTTAAAAAAGCAGTTTATTACATTAATAGTGCTGTTTCAGAGGTATTTGTTGTCTTTTATATGCTGCATAATTTATTCACACATGTACAATTAGCAATGCAATAAAGAACAAGATGGAGATTTGCAGCTTGTCTGTGATTTGATAAATCTAGAATACAGGTTTAAGCATGTTTCGTTTCCTTAAAACAATAACTGAAATAGTTTATCTGGCAAATGTAATCAGCATGCACCTATAGGTTGTACGTAATTATGGGCAAGACAAAAATAACTTGATTTTTGTTATAGTTCATTCACACAGTGAGACGATCAACAGCAAAAAAATGCAGTTGGTTCATCATGGCTCAGCTAGAAAAAGCTGATATATAACAGACATTCCAGTTTATGCTATTTTTATTCACAGTATCGACATCTGCCAAAAACACAGAGCTGAGCTGTTCATTGCTGTTGAAAAGGGGAGAAAAAAGTAATGCAGATTGGGTCTTTGTTGACCAGAGTTCTGTTGGAATGTTCCCTGGGTACATTTCTATATATCGAAGTGTACCCTGGTTTAAACTAAGACATGAATGCGCACTACAGCTCCCAACATGGCCACCGGCGATCAAACTAGTGTGCCTCAGGGTGAATTGCTTGATTATCTCATGAGCATTCAGATATATGGTGCAGCAGTTATAGTGAGAAAGGGTAAGGAGATTAAGGCAGAATACGTCACCCTAGACAAGACACCAGACAGTACCTTGGGTCTACGTGATGTATTTACCCCCCACTTCGCTACTGTATGCAAGTCTGACAAATGTCGTAACAAAAAGATGTCATAACTCATAACACAAAATGATACTTGATACCAGGGTATATTTGTAACAGGCCGAGGTACCAAACGATAACTTTGTTTAAACCAGGGTACACTTCAAGAGAGCAAAGTGTACCCTGGGTATATTCCTATAGTACCCTGGTTGACAAAGGCCCAATCTGCAGGAGTAAGAGTAACCATTACAATAATTATTTTATTTTGCATGGATACCACATCCGTGCATTGTAGCATTCCTAGATATTGTATAAAACATACAGATAACAGAAAAAAAAAACAAGATAATGCCAAAAAGTACTATGAATGACAAACAAAAAGACACATGAATGCATGTATTTGGGTACTGGTAAATAGGAAGGCATATTATTTTGTTGAATATGTTGTTGCAGTAGATCAAGAATCAGTTTTAAACAGAACCTACCGATAGACATTTGAATCCACCTACTTTTGCTGCACAACCTATTCATATCTTCTCTCATAATTGTTGTAAACACATTTAATGAAGAACATACCATGAGCTACACTGTAATTCAAGTTATAACATCAATTCAGATTTACAGATATAACAATTGTTCCAGAAACTATAAATATGCTTCCTATGAGAAAGAAATGATAAACATAATCAACATGATGTTAAACGGGCTATTCAGAGCAAATGTCTTTTGCATAAGGATATCTAATATCCAGCCACCTAGTTCCGGCACTTTCTTTTAATTGCTAAGAAAGCTGCACATTTTAAAACAAACCAAAAGTGTTGTTGTCCATTTGCCCTTTGAGCAACCTTTTAAACTGTACAATAAAGTGCAGATCATTTTTGTGCTGTACACGATTCTCACACATTTCGATCTCTATCTGGCATTCAGACAATTTGTCATGGATCAGATGAACAATTTGTCATGGATTAATGCGCTTAAATGTCTCTGATATAGTTGGAGCAGTCCTTGGAAAAGCTGAAGAATCCTATTACAGTACCATTTATAGCACAGCTTTGTGTTCGGTTTATATACAGTATATATAGTAAATTCTTAACTATACTTTAATGTTTCTACAATGAATGTTGTGGAGCGTAATAGTTAACATGTACAATGCTCCTCTCTCTCTGCTATATATATATATATATATATATATATATATATATATATATATAGAGAGAGAGAGAGAGAGAGAGAGAGAGAGAGAGAGAGAGAGAGAGAGAGAGAGAGAGAGAGAGAGAGAGAGAGAGAGAGCAATGAACTACTCCTAATTTTCTCTTAAAGTGTCTCTAAATAGATTGCAATTACACTGTTATTGTGGTTACACATATTACATGTATAAATACAGTGTAATTATGAGTGCCAGCATTTTTCATTTTGTGATTAAGCATGTTGTTGCCTTGCAACTACACAACTATATGTTATTAAAGTTTATACAATGCTTTGGCTCATTTAAGCCAATTACAGATAGCCATTTATTTATTACCAGCAGTTATATTGCTATCATGTAGTTATACTGCAGCCATGGATGTAATGTAGGTAACACTTTACATTGTGTCTCTAATTGCTGTGTATTTACATAGTAGTTACTTAGTAAATACATGTGTACTTACACATAATTACAATGTACTTAATATGTAGATGTTTTGCATGATATAACCCTAATCCTAACCCTTTTCTGATACACTTGTTTACTTGCATATATCATGCAAAAAGATTAACATGTTAAGTACATTGTAACTGTGCGTAACATGTATTTACTAAGTAACTACTATGTAAATACACAGTAATTAGAGCCCCAGTGTAAAGTGTTAATGGAATTTATTGCAACTTCTATATCATGGTTCACGTCAGAAACACAGCAAATCTCATTTTCAGCCACCGTCAGTCTGAGCTCAAAACAGCTGACCATTCTAAAACCGCAAAGATAATGGGAACTATAAACTTTAATATCCAAAGCATTGCACAAATTCAATGATCAAGCAGCAGGAATAATTACACAAGTTCAAATGTCATTCCCACATCAGCTACAACTATATCTGCATGTGCAATGTTATTTATTTAACAATAAAATACCCTTTCAATAGCATGCTACTGCAGGTACAGACATGTTTACAGCACTGTAAGTCCAGCAGCTGGCTCTGGAGGGATTAGAGAACAAGGAAGGGCTTATAGTAAAACATATAACTCTTACACCTTATCAGAAGTCAAGTGTTCGAAAACTACAAGTGGGACAATAGCTCAGATGGTAGTCAAGACATTGGGCTCATTTTAATTAACAGTACTACTATCAAAAACTTGAACACAAGTTGTTGAAATGATGAAGACAGAGGTTGAAATCCCCTAACGCTTTGTATGACTGATTTAACCAATAAGACAAAACAGGGGTACACCTGAGCAGCTGTAATTTCAGGTTTGTATCATAGCCTTGGATACCTATTGATTTTCCTTAGCACAAGATATACCTCCAGAATATTTACAGCGCTTGTTTTTAATTTTCTCTTTAAAGCCAGGGATGGATATACTAGTTAATGCATTTTACTCACAGATTTGTAATTTTATAATACAGGCAAAATAGTACTTATTCCTTTTAAGTATTATTTGCATTAAATGATATAATAGAATCATTTCATTATATATTAACAAAATAAAGTAGAATAATTCCTACAAAACAGTGTTTGTGTGTACTCAGGTTTGTGTATGATAACATTTACTTTTTGTATATTTTGTTTGACAGCACTGACTTAGTTGTAAAATTATTACTTTTTTTATAAGAATAAAATATATATTTATAAGAATAAAAAGAGTTTTGGTTGGGAAATGTGAATAAAACACTTTTTAGATGCTATATTGGGAGGAACAAGAAGTCAGGTCCCCCCGGATTGACATTCTAAACAGACTACTGCTTACAATTCTGCTTCTGGTAAATTATGGTTTTCAGTCAGAAACAGTAAGCATTACTTGATGGTTTATAATATTTGGTAGATAAGACCTTTAAAAGATATTTCTTTATGTAAAAAGATAGATATTGTTAGTCATCTGCCATGTACTACATATAAGCTTTTGGACTTACAAAAAGTCAAATAAAGTTGAATATATACTAGGAATGCTGGGAAGTTATTTAAAACACAAACACTTAAATATCTGAAGCACAACTCAAAGTTGTAACAGTAACATTTTATTTTAGTGGACATTATTACAGCCTGCATAACACCTTTATCTAGGATGTGTTAACATTAAACATACCCTTTAATACTACAAACAAGCAGGCTTTAAAGATATGTTCAAAAGATTCTGCTGTGGTTTTTTATAAATAATTTTTTAATGCCTGTTTCCTACACAATGTCATGGCATCGTAGTCAGCCTTCATAATAGTGCTATGAATAAATAATTGTAATGAATGCTACTCAGCATCAACTTCAAAAATACTAGTGGTACTTTAATTGATGGGGTTTTAAATTGGTTTACATTTTTTGGTCTGTTACAGGTCAAAAGAGGCCTATAGTACTGCTCTACCTTTGCAAAATAAAAACTATTAGCTTATTGTTGTATTTTGTGAATATGACAAACTCTTTTAGAGAGAGGCTGTTGTTTTGGATTTCAGCTCAGTTCATTTTCTCTGGTAATGAGGTAATTAGAATTTGATGTGGGTTTTGGACAGAACTATATAACATATTCTGGCACAATTTTTCTAACTTCCCTAGAAATGTCATACATAAAACAAATAAGAATGGGCTTGTGGGGTTACGCTCAAAGGTTGTGACAATTTATAATAATATAAAAGTTGTTGTCAGATAAATATCACCACAGTGTTAAAAGTATGGTGAAACTCAATAACAATCTAGACTTCATTAAAGCTGGAAGCATTTTTTATTTCAAAAGGTATAGCTGCTGACGGCATTCCATTTTTTACTGTGTTTATCAGAAGCTCCATCATTTTGTTTGGCTCAGTTGCATAGCATTTGGCAAAGCAAACAATATAAACAATGATGCTTGTGGTGAGATATAGTTTGGTGGTAGTGCGCTTCATTTTGGGAACAAACAAATTATGTGCTCAGTACCAAATCACAGAAACAGTTGCAATATGCAAAGTGTCATGCCCTATTTACTAACTAATTAGAAGCAAAAATACCGATCAGTAAAATTCTAATTCTAAAGTTGCAAAAGGTCTGAAGTTGAGCACAGTATGTATTCTATTGACAACAGTTATTTGCTGGTGACTGCAGGGATAAAAATACTAATCAAGATTGTTCCAGTGTAACCGTCCTACTCTGTTAAAGCGCTCTGCTTTTTGTTTGTTTTGTTTTTTTAATTGAGGTTAAGAATATGTTTACATTTTTCACTACATTTATTCAGGTTTTGGGTACGTGTTTCTTTACCTAATAGGTTTTATTTATACATGTATGTATGTATGTACGTATGTATGCATGTATTTATTTGTTAGTTTGTTATTCATATATTTGTATATATATTTATTTCGACATTAATTGATTAAAGCACTATATATGTATTAGGTATTTTTTTGGTAATTTCACGGTAGGGTCGTTCCTCCTCATTCTCAGACATTATTAAAGGTAATTTATGCATTCACATTTTGATAAGCCAGTTGTTCCAGGAACTTACTAGCTTTTTCTCCTTGTACCTCATAACATGTATTTTTCCCATATGAATCTGTACATAGATATTTTGACATGTGACTGTTGTGTTATTTTCAGAGTACACCAATTTTTAGAACCCTGTTTACATATGGAGCTGAGGTTTTGTCTTGTTTTCATTTTAATTAATTTTTTTTTTAATTGAGATGGAGAATTATTTAGTAACTTTAAAACTGTGTAATATGGGCTACAATACAGTAACCATGACCCACATTCACTGAGTAATGATTAGTTAAGACAACAATCACCTGCTTATAGTTTAATATAATTTTACAGAGTTTATTTAAGTATACACTGTAAAAGGAGATAGGGAATATAATCTTACTGCATTTGTGTGAACCAAAATGCAATAACATGATTAGTGTTACAATTACAATACTGTTGTGTCAGTTTCCCTGTTGTAATATAATCTGGATTTGTGATTATAGTGGTTGCACAGTAATTAAAAGGGGTTGTTTATTATTTTGTCAGCTAATAGATATTAACATTGTTCCAATACAAAAATTAAAAAAATACAGTTATTCTGCAATTAAGTAGGATTTCACCCTATGGTACAAAGAAATGTTTAACATAAATTATGAGATAATTAACATCTGAGTAGTGATACAGGCACCCCACAGAATATACTGTTAATTAACAGGTGACAAATGAGTATTAATATTTAATTGAAACATAATATTTCTGAGACCTGCTAGTAAGAAGAAACATTTTATGAGGACATCGCTACTTAATTGAAAGTTTATTTAGTACCTAATTTCTATTTACTTTGCAGTGCTTATTTCATAACGAGATTGCCATAGCGTTGTCAACTACAAGATTCCATGCAGTATAGGAACATGGTTGGTCAACAACCATCTTTGATGCCAGACATTTACATTTTGGGCATTGCTGTGCCTAAATCTAAGATGTAACTTTGACCAAAATGCATTCAGCTAGAATGAAATCCAATTGCTACTGCATCACATGGCCTTTGTTATTTTTTATATATAATTCACAACACAATGACATTGAATTTGAATAACGTTATTTTAATTTCCATTGCCTGTACCGTAGGTACTTGCAATGTAATTAGTTAAAAGTACCAGTTATGTACTGTGATTAATTACATAGTTACAATTTAGTCACAAAGAAATATAGGGGTAGTTACATTGCAATAACAGTCTATTACATAAAATGTAGAACTGGGATTCCAAATAATGTTACACTGGGAAGACAAGATTCAATACAGTTATGATACGAATGATTGATGCAACAGTTCAGTGCAAACAATGACAGTCAGCCAAACACCAACCAACAATTCAAACACAATTAGTTTGACTCTCAGAGACAAAATCTTACTATTCTCTAACAGCCATTCTGAGATTTGCATTTGCCTCTCCTCGTACGATGGGGGGGGGGGTTTGCCAACAAACGTGTCAGATAATGGCTATTGAGACATTTTTTCAGTTCAACCACTTGGAAGGCAAAAAAATGCATGGTCTGATGTACAATTGTCCATTCCACTGTTAAAGCAAAAAGGTAATAGGCCAACTGCAGGGTCAACCAAAACACAAATAACACAGATCCTGATAGTATGTGCTCTCTGTACAAACTTTTAAACCCTGCCTGAAAGGAAATTCTCACTAGAAAAGGGCACAGCTGGGATTCCAGTAACACAGGAATATAAAGCCTTGATAATGACCCCAGTTCTATCAGAAGAAGGTACACATATATAGTATGCTTGGTACATGTAGCATTGATCATTCTGTGCAAATTACTTGTGCAAGACTTTTCATGTGATATCTAAAAGGCTCAATTCCTCTTTTGGCCCCAGGGCTTAGATTATCACAGATAATCTAAGATTATTTAGGATATGACTGTTTGACAAAAAGGTAAGTCAGAGGAAATGCATAAATAATGTAATAATTCTTATTTTCACATTCATGCAATTTGAGTGTTTGAGATGCTTTTAGTCAGGAGAACAATATGTTGTTACTGAGCTGTGTCTGTGAACACCCCCATTCAATGTTCTAATGACATTTTACGTGACAATATGTACAATACTATAGAGAGAAATCCAGTGGCAGATTTTGTTATCATAGAAAGAACAATACGTTTCTGTGGAGGAGATCATATTTCTGCTAACTTGTGAAAACCTACTGGAATGCAGCCCATAGCTGAGTGAGCTTTAGTTTGCAAATACAGTATATAAAGAACGTAAACAGGAAAGCAATACAAATGACAGAGGGCAACACCGATTCCGTATTGCAAAACAAAAACCATGATCATACTCTGTATACCTTAAGAGGCCAAAATGGAATAGCTGTCAAATGCCAATCCACATGTGCAAGAAGCTTCTGATACTCGTACTGCTGGTCTTTGTATTGCTGTTAAAGTGGATAGGAGAGATAATCTGCAGTATGGAAAAATACACTCCGGGTGAAGAGACCATCAGTCTGATGATTGTGTTGTGCAATGCAGCATTGAAAACAAAGCAGTCATATGCTGATTTGCATTAAAGTAATGTTATAAAAGAGCATCACAGCATCACTTTAGAGAAGTAACTTGGTAGAAAACTATCACTAGTAAAATAAACAAATGTTAAGGACATAAAAAAGCACCGCTGTTTTATCTGACATTTTTGAGGTTAAATGTGCTAGCAGATTTGGCACAACAAACTGGTAAATTGTTACTGTCACTGACTATAAAAGACACATGCAGTTATTGGGGGCATTGTTCATTTCCCAGTCTTATATAAGAAATCATTCAAGTGTCAGTTACAGTCTGGATAGTTAAAAGTGTGGCTTACTTGAGAAACACGTTGAATAGTTGCAGCAAAACTATGCAATGTTTAAAGCAGATTATTGCAATGTTTAAAGCATCTTATATTTAGGGCTTCTTTAAAGAACATCGTGGGGGGTTGGTTCTCTAAAATGTGTTGCAAATCTATACGGTCCAGACCAAAAAAAAAAATCTGTCTAAATCGTAGTGTATTTTTACAGTAGCCACAGCCAGAATCACTACTAAGCACTGGATATGCTGGCAGCCTGGACAGAAGCCAGGTGATAATGAACATGTAGGATCTATTTGGCAATAAGTACAAAGGCAAAGGTACATTAGAATGAAATGAATGATCTATTGAATTGACAGATAAACATGCTAAACATTCAATTGTTATTTGAATTTGGTCCATGGCCTTGCTCATTGGAGCTCATTAGCCACCCCTATTCTGCAAAAACTATGATGAATTAAATATATGAATTAGATGAAAAAATAATGCCAGCGGGCAGGACAAGTGGCACTTGAGGCCATCTCCCCCATAGACAAGGCACGTTGCAAGGTGGAGGGGGACCAAATAAACAAAAGGTAAGGGGGTGTATATGAACCCTTACCCATTTACAAGATGCAGTAACACAAAAAGTCATAATACTTTAAATGATACATGATATACAGTAAAATAAATAAATAAATATTAATAAAAGCCTAATACAGTACAGTGAAAAATGCATAATACATGAAATAGTTGCTACAACACAGCAGCTAATAGCAGACATTAGGCTTAAAGAGTATGGAAAGCAAAAGAGAACAAGTGAGTCATGAGAGTTAAAGCAAGCAATGGTGGGAGCGATTTCCAAAGAGTCGGAGCCATGAAGCTAAACAAGCATTCTCCAAGTGTGGTGCACTTTTGCTTGGGGATAACCAGCAGGCCAGAATCGGAGGATCTCAGCTTGTGGGCAGGGACATAACGGGTCAGCAGGTTGAGGAGGGACTTGGGACCTGTGTGATGAAGGGCATTGTAGGTGAGCAGGAGAGTTTTGAAAGTAATCCTGAACTTTACAGCTAGTCAGTGCAGCTGGGCAAGGCGGGGGGTGATGTGTTCATGTTTTTTTTACGTCTGGTAAGGATCCTGGCAGCGGCATTCTGAACTAGCTGCAGTTGGTTTACGGTGTGTGCCGGGAGTCCACCATAAAGAGAATTGCAGTAGTCGAGTCGAGAGGAGACAAATGCATGACAAAGTATCTCTGCATCCGGGAGGGAAAGGTAGGGACGGACTTTGGAGATGTTTTGAAGATGTACTGAATATCACAGAAGGCTCATTTTGACATCTATATTACAACATGGTCTTTGAATGAGGCATTATTGAGTTTCAATTATCAAAGCTGATATGTTTTTGTACAAGAGTATCCATTCCCTTACTAAAAAAAAATGCAATTCCATGGCAGCATATTTGTAGTAGTACTATTATTAAGACACATGTAAGTAAATTATTCATTTTGTAAGCCGTATCATCTTTGCCGTTACCTTGGTCATGTTGCACTGTTTTGTAAACACTTAATTTTTTCCTCTATCTTATTCCATCTTACACAGAATATTGCAGTGAAGTTTTCCTTTGATACAGTTAAAAAGGGATTAGGACATATGACTCTGTTAAGGTTAATGTAATCTGAGGAAACTTGGTGTATCTATTTAGTTATATTAAACACAGGCCTGATATTCAGATATGGAATTTAATTATGCTTCTGGGACCACTTGTATCGTTTCTGTAAACTCCAGGAGTAAATTGGATCTTCCCGACATCTCTACCCACTATTCCTAAGATAGCAATTATATTCCTAGAGATGGGGTTTGAGATTTTATATGCACAGAGTTCAGCCTTACTCAGTTGTAAGATCTATAAAAATTAATATATTTCTTTTGGATACAGTAGTCATTCATATATTGTAATTCTGGTACCTGGTGATTTTTCCTCATAACTGGTTTATCAGGAGGAGAACAAACATGTAAGGACATGTATACCTTTTAAAAATAATTTCCCCCACTATTTAGATTTCAAAATTACATGTTAGAATGATAGTATAAAAAAACAAAGTGCAAGAAAAATCAATGTCATCTGGAAAATAAAGTGGTAAACGTAGTGAAACTTTACAATAGGTTACTAAGTTTGTGAAAGGAGTTCCTTGATTGTGAATATCATAATTTTCGGAATATAACACAAAACACCATATTTATAATGCGCATAACTGACCTGCCTTCATTACATTTCTTGTATAAAGTAATATTTTACCCAAAAAATAATCCACATAGAACACTATTTACCAAGTATACTTCACAACTTATATACAACACACAACCTGTTGTAAAACGGTGCATATCATATGAAGAAAATCACAGCATCCATCCAGAGATCTTTACAGTGTGTGTCTTGTAGGGTAAGAATGATTTCATCTTTGACACATTCTTAATTAAAAAGTTTTTTTTTTCTTTTAGCATAAGAATAAAATACCCTTTTACAGGTACTTCATCCCAAGATAACTGACATTTGACCTTCAACCACCACAGCCCCCTTGTTCCTGAAATTTCCGTCTAGTGGCTACAAAGGGCTGCATAACTAAACAGTGGCACACATGGGGACAGCAGAGAAGCGTGTCCAGAGAAAGTAGTAAGATCATGCTCAGAGCATGCACATGTGTATATTACTGCTTTCCCCATGAGAGGTGGCAGAACGCAGCTCTGTTGGGTCTTTGGCACGCACCTGCCCCAAGCCACTTCTCACCTGTTCATGTGGCTGGGGGTCAGCAGACCTTGACTAATGAGCAGACCGGTACAGCTGCAATGACCGGTTTGCATTTACCAAGCTGCTTCTGTCCCATGCATTGCAGTCCTGTGGCTTTAAGAGTCATGTTGCCCTTGGAAGAGCTGGCATAGTTGCTTTACTTTGACTTTTTGATTGACTTTAAGGCTAAATAACTGTGACTTTTTGGTCACTGCTTGAAAAGATCATAACTGCTTGCCAACTTTCAGCAGAAGTTTAATGTCTTTTTTGTGGCATGGCATAACATTGGACTTTTATAGCAGCTGAGGCATTTGTTATACTGAGGCAGTTTTGCTATTATGTGACACAGGACAACCTCACTAGATTAAAAAAAAAAGCATAATGGATATATAGTATATATTTTACTTTCCCATATGTCTTCCTTTTGTAGTTTTTGGACAATTATTTTAAAGTGTAACTAGACAGTAATTAGTGTGCCTTTCTACTGTACATTTTCAGTGCCTGTGTTTTAAAACTAACATTTTATTGTGCAGTGATTAGATGTTTTTCCAGGTGCCTTTGAAATTTAAAACCCCTTTAAACTGAATTTTGATTGCTGTTGTTGAACATTACACACAACATATAAACCAGTACAGTTGTTACCTAGTGTGTTTTATAATATAATGGTCTCTTTGCAAAATATTTTGTCAGCACTCGCATAGGGGTAAGGTCAGTTTGTTGAGTATGCAGAGACATCCCAGGTCATGGACATTTTCATCCAGAGGAGGAGGACGCCCTTTATCTCACGTCACAATTCACGGTGACTAATGAAGACTGACCCAGTCAACAAAAAAAATTGATAATGACTTATACTGACAAAAAAAATCCTGCGAGCAATACTTCACTGAAGCTGCAGGAAATGGAAAAGCAAAACCTTTGGGGAAGATGATTGCACAGATGTAAGGTTCATCAAAATATCATATTGCCTAAATCATTAGCTGCAGTATTAAAA
This sequence comes from Polyodon spathula, assembly GCF_017654505.1. Taxonomy (NCBI): domain Eukaryota; kingdom Metazoa; phylum Chordata; class Actinopteri; order Acipenseriformes; family Polyodontidae; genus Polyodon; species Polyodon spathula. The sequence goes on along the minus strand of NC_054549.1, from coordinate 32,118,075 downwards.
TTAGAACGGGTCAGATTCACTGTAATTGAATCATTGACGGTATAGTCATAGGAAGTGGTGATATTAATAGAGATAATTAAAAACAAGTCCTCTAATAAAAGAGAACCAGGATATACAGACCCAAGAGATTTACTCTTTCCACGGGCATCCCTGAGAGGACTGACTGCAGTTTAAACACAATTATTTTGAGTTAAAATCTACAGCTGCAGCATAACGTTTATTATTCCAGCTATTTATTCATGAACAGATATTTAAAATATTGTAAAACTGCCCTGAATTTGGCAATAACTTTTTTATGCTTTCCTAATGGAGCCAGGCCCCTCTTGAACTTGAACCAATTGCAGTAAACTCAATGCATAGAGACAGCAGCTTAGTGGAGGCTCAGAAGAAATGACATTTCATTAGACTTAAGACAAAGGTTATCTGCTTGCATGTATGATAAAACTAAAGCAAATGACAGTTTAATAGCTTTATGTAAGCTCTTTCCTGTAGGCGTATTATTTTTATTTAGACCTTTTCTGCCCCCCTTCCCTTTAATGTCCATAATCCTTTCTTGGAGACATTCCAGTTCTTCGGCAAGTGCTATCGAAAGAGACATGTAGCTACCGCTGCAGGCCTCTCTACAGCTGGAGACTGCCAAGCCTGCTCTTTTCCAGCAGAGAGATGAGCAGCTATGACGACCACCTCAGGGTCGGCTTTTACCTCATTGCTCCTGAGGGAACCAGGCGCTCTCTCTACCTTGAGTGAATAGAAAACCCCTTTTCTTATCATGGCTCCAAAATGAACATGTGCCTTTTCCATGCGGCTATTCAGAATCCTAAATTTCTAAGCTATTTTAGAAATGAAACAAAAGACAGCCACACACGCACAGATGGGAATCTGTTTTAAGAGAGAGCATGGTTGGCTGTGCTGGTGAATTCTAAACATACTTTATAAAACATGTTCTATACTGTGCTGTAATATTTTGTTCCTGTGGGGAGGTATTGAAATCATGATGGTTTTGTAATGGCTTGTGAGAAGGTTTTTCCCAGCTCCTATAGTTGTTATGTTTGACAAGAACATCTGCATTTATGAAATATTAAAGAAAACAGACAGAAAGGCATAAAAAGGAACACATATTTAGATTAAAAGTAGTCTCTGGCTAAGAGAACACCCCTCGGGAAGCAACTGAAGTGTTTTAAGATAGAGTTGACCGCAGACACAATATGAATCAATAAATAAAAAAATAAATGTTTGTCATGACACACATGCATCGACATATGAAACGAACAGAATATGTAAGAAAAGCAATAGGCAAGTATATGCTAATAAACTATAATAATAAAGTAACAGACAAACTAACTAACGTTAAACTAACTGTCAAACTAAATTAACACAGCACATTAAAAAATGCAACAGCAGCTCTAGATTAATTATGAATACATGTACAGAAGCAATTCACCAGAACGGGAAACATTAAATTGTTAATGATTAACTGATTCAGGTTTTTTTTCAAGAGCTCAAATAATTTCCAGCTTTTTGTAGAAAGAGAAACAGCGGCACATTTCGCCATTTGTTTACATTACATGCTGTTTTGTAGCAATGAGGTGCACTAATAGAAATCAGAATACACAACGAGGCAATGATAAATTGAAAGATTAAATAAACCGATCAGTGTTCCTCAAGACACTCTCGCAATGACAAGTTTTGAAAAGATTGAATAAACTATTTTAAGTTAAGATTTGATGATGAGTTATCAGGCTACAAAACAGTACTGTATCAGTTGTGAACGAATCGCTATTGGTGCCAAAAAAAGTGTTCTTTTAAGCAAAGTTCCTGTTTCTTTAGGCAGAGAATTTACAATGGGAAAAATCAGCTTCAGCACAAGGTTGTTCTCTTAGACAAAGGTGTTCCTATATACGGAGACTACTGTGTGTTTCTCTTGCTTAGGGATATTCTTTAATCTTTTTATTGAGATTCTAGAATTTAAAAAATATATATTGTAGCAGATAATATCCTATTAGCTGTAAACACTGTTGTACTGATGATGGGTAAAAGACATCTTCCACTATGACACTTTCAAACTATCCAACAGCAGTCGAATTGTAATGCAGCAAGAGCTATCAATGCTATAACAGCATCGATATGCATAGCAGTTAAAAAAAAAAGAAAAAGCAATTATAAAATACTATTTAAATTCTGTTATAATATCACCAACTGCTGCAGTTGCAGTAACAAGCTCATTTGAGGACTTTAAAATTGATCTACCAGTCATTTCTCATATTGTAATTTCACATGGATTTGAATAATAATTGGGTATACTGTGTTACTCACTACTTTCCAAGTGTGATCCAAGTTATGATTAAAACATGCAGCCTAGCCTTTCTTTTCTTCTTATTCTAGACAACTGTAAGAATCGCTAGAAATCCAAGTCACCCCAGAGATTGAAATATCTGAAGTCAATAGATGGAACGAGTCAGAAATCACAGACAAAAGGAAATCCATGGTAATGCAAGATTGAGTCTCCGTTCCACCCCCCACCCCCCCTTCAGTTTGCAGGGTATCTTTCTTCACCCATTCAGCTTTTGTTTCCTTTGAGGGGCCAAAAAAAAATGACCTGTTGTGAGTGATGCCTGCCTTTTTCCATAAAAGGATGGCTGTGCTGTTACAATTGCTACTTTATAAGATGTATGGGATATTAGGAGATATATATATGATATATATATATATATATATATATATATATATATATATATATAATATATATATATAGATATACTATTTTAATATGCACAAACTGCACTTAAACCTCTTAAATCTGCTCTGTTCTGGACACCTTTTTTTGATGTATTGTATTTAGTGACACCAGTGGGATTAACATACAAAAGGTACAAAGATGATCCCTATTTAAAAAATAAAGCCATCCATCTAAAAAAAAATAGTAAATAGTAAAATATGTAATTATATTAAAATAAACTGATACAATTGTTTGATGTAAATAATAATAATGCTTGAAGGGATTTCATTGGAACTGGATTCACTTCATGTTCCGTTTCTACCAAGGGACTGTAAATATTAAAACAGGTCTGTGGCAGGCTGGCGAGTGGATAGGGCCCAGAGACAGACTGCAGTTCAGAAGAATATACTTTTATTATAAATAAACACAAAAACAAAAGGGCACAAGGGCCAAAACAAAGGGATTTAAACACAAAAAGAAAGACAAAAAGCAAAACTTACAAAATTAAAGTTCCCAGGCTGGGCAATGCCTTCACCGGATTCCAAAAATTCAAAAATCACAACCAAAAAACCACCAACCTACTTCCTCAGCTCACTCCTCTTAATGGGAAGCAGAGGCCTCCTTTTATGTCAGGTGGCTGGGCGCTGATTGATCGTTAATTAAGCTAATCAACTAATGAACACCAGCCACCTGAACACAATAAAGCCAGGCAGGTAGGGGAATTTAACCCCATCCCTGCCAATTTCTAAAGGGCAGAGCTGTGCTCTGCCACAAGGTCTTTTATAACACCGTGTAACAATTTTTTTTTTTTTTTTTTTGGTTCCTGGGTAGTAAGTGTTATTTCCTAATTGCTTATGCCTCAAAAGTATAGAAAATGGCTATTATTCCCCACAGACTTTGCTTTTGTGACCAAGACAGTGATATTTCAAAATATAACTATTTCCAATGGGAAAACGGGCAAATGTGTGTCTTTTCGTTCACATACTGTATTTACAGTATAATCGTAAATCCCGAAAAACTACTCACTTCTAAATCTTTTGTAGTCATTTTTGTATTACTTTAGTATAAATACATGTTCATTTGGATTCATATGTTGTTTTTTTCTGACTTTATGTGAATGAAAAGACACACATTTGCCCGTTTTCCCATTGGAAATAGTGATATTTTGAAATATCACTGTCCTGGTCACAAAAGCAAAGTTTGTGGGGAATAATAGCCATTTTCTATACTTTTGAGGCATAAGCAATTAGGAAATAACACTTACTACCCAGGAACAAAAATTGTGTTACATAGTGTAATCTTTTTAATATGATTATTTATTAAGGTCTTGGTCTGTCTAAACACTATAAAAAATCAATTCTAAGTAACTTTGTCTTTATTACAAACCTAAATTTACAGTCTCAATTGCACTTATATTTAATAAATCAGGAAGCATATTAATAAAGAAAGGAAATGCATCTTTAAAAAAATCAGCTTCATTGAACTAGCTTGGGTCTCATACTGATAGAGACATTATGGATTTGTTATGCTCAGCTGGTATTGGTGAATGTAAGTGGAATCAGCACTTTCAGCTCAAAATCCTTTTGATTAACAAAATAAATAAATAATGGAAAGGGCAAGGAGATAGACATTTCAAAATGTACAACTGCTATTAGTAAGGGTTTTTTTAATTAAAATAATTAGTGTGTAAGCAAGGGGAAGTGCTGCTCAACACATAAACAAACCTCTAAACACTGAAAAATAACTGTGTAGTTGTGGTGCAATTTCAAGTAAAAAATTGTACTATAAAGTGCTCTCTTTTACAAATCTAACATACAGGTTCTATTGCTTCAAAAGTAGAGCTGTGTGAACTTCAAAAAAGGTCTACTTCGCAAACTTCAAAATTTGAACTAGTAAAAGTTTTCAATAATGTCAACTAGTCCAACCGAACTATTAATTAAATGTAAAGTTTTGTATTGTGAATAGTCCAGAAACCCTGTATTTCTCATAAGTGATTAATGTAAAAGTTGTTGATAACCCTCTCAATAACAACATAGCCCAAATCACATCAAAATGTAACCCTTTGTTTTCTGGATGGAGCTATAGACATATTGCCTTATAATATTTTTGGTTTAAAAAAAGGTAAAAACACAAAAAAATGCAGTAATATAAATTCTGTACGGGAACATATAAGCATGCTACAATGGTCAATAACAAAACCAGCTTACAAAGAGGCCAAGAATCATGAATTCACTGAAATGGAGAGAAAAACACAAGGTAGAAACCCTGGACCTTTAATAATGAACATCAGTAAGGCGAATCATTATTGTGCATCTCAATTTTGTATTTTTTATTGAAATGTTCTTTTCTTTTTACTTGTAGATTGCTAATCTCCTATAAAATGAATCTGATTAAATCAAACTATCTCAAGCTGTCAGAAGTTATGACTTGGATTGACTCGAGCCAAGCAGATGACTCGACTTGAGCTTGGCATGTGAAAATTCAATGTGTAAAGAAGTGTGCGGCTGACGGCACACGTTTCGGAGGACAGCATGTGTTCGTCTTCGCCGCTCCCAAGTCAGTGCAGGGGTGGTAGTGTTGATCTGAGCCTAAATAATAATAATTGAGCATGTCAAATTAGGAGAAAATAACAAAAACAATTGGCAACGACTAAATTAAAAAAAAATATACTCTAGTCGAGTCTTTACCCCCCTGTGACTCGACTTGAATCCCAATTTTTGTGACTCAATTACAACACTGGCACTACTATAAAAGAAATGATTGCTTTATACTGCACTATTAGAAATAACACGAATTCGAACCAAAACTCTGAGCACAAGGAAGGAGCAAAGTTTGAACAAGTCGGAGTCTCTTGAACACTGGAAGGACGCCTCCTTCATCAAATCAAATTTGCAGCCTTAATTAATTAAGCAATAGAGCCTGACGAAGGCTCTGTGTTTGGTAGTTGATGGCAACAGGTAGTTGATACACCTTGAACTTGTAATGATTCATCAGGTACCCTTCAGCTGAGTAAAGTTTTAGGAAAATACCTACCCTAACCTGAAAATGGTCATTGATGATCACATACATATTTAGAGAAATAAATAAATAAACAAATAATTACACAAATAACATTTTACTTGTCAGAGCTGCTTATTGTATATCTTAACAGTGCCAGATATCTAATTAACAGTTGATAATGCGATGTTCCAGCCAGCATCTACTGTCTGACAGAACCTCGCCAGAGCTGGTAGATGATTGGCTGATGGTACTGAATCGTTTTCCAGTAAGGAAATATACAAGGTATTACATAAACCAACTGTCATCATATATTGTAGTGCTATTAATAGCAGGTTGAGAATGGGCCTGTGACTTCATTCTGTTCTTGTTTAATCAGAAGAGATTGTATAGTGATTTTTTTTTTTCCATTTCACACTGTCTTTCACATAAAGCTGGCTTTGGTTTAATGTGGAAAATGATGCTAGCTGCTGTGATCAGTCAATGCATTATCTATAGTTCATGCTTTTTTTTTTTTTTTACACTCTCCATTGCAGTTAATTATTGATTTTATAGTCCCCTGAATAAAAAAAAACAACAAAAAAAAAAAACATAAACCATTAAACAACCTAGAATTGCTTCCAAGCAATTATGGATGCTAATGAAAGTGATAATGCATGCAATAAGTCACTCATTATTATAACTTCAACAGGGGCTTTTTCTGCTTTGTGGGTTTCGATCAAAATTACAGCATATCATAAAAATGAGTCAGAAGCTATAGCTATATTTCACATATTCTCGTTTGTATAATTATCTATGGCTGTTTCTACTTGCATCATTAATTACCAGACATAGGGCTTCATTTACGAAAGTGCACTAAACATTATGGTGCACCACAATTGCAATTCGTGTGCACGTTCATGATTTCCATTATGGGACACAATGATTTTATTGTGACACACTATGGTAATCAGAATGAATATGTGATTTGCATGGTAATGCATGATAATGTATTTATTTGAGGGATAATTGTAGTCTGCACCTTAAAGTGAGCGATAATTAGTTTGGAAAGCAGGCTTTAACCACACACTATTTAAACCAATTTGTCTGGGCTGAAATCTGTCTGGCACGTGGAGGCAGTACTTACATTAAGGTTTTCATACATAGCAGTGAAAATTACCTGTAAATAACAGGTTTTATTAAGTGTAAATAAACATGAAGTGGATGTTATCATTTCTTAGATTGTATTTCATAGTTAATTACATTGTTACAAATAATCAAGTGGTTCAATAAAACCCTGGACCAAACAAGGTATGACAATTTAGAACAACCTCCATTAGAAATTCGAACTCCTCTGCGTGCAGTTTTAGTTTGCGTTGCCTCTGCCTGTCCCCTGCGGAGAGCTGAGTCTGTTGATTACTCTTTATCAGTCAATGTAAGCCACCTCCACCTTTCACAATAAGCCACTTACCAAAGGATACGTCTGGACTGCTGTGGCTTTTTAAATCAAGGTGGTCACGGGTGAGTCTTGGACATTATCGTGCACATTAAATTATCACTTACAGTACATGTAGTGTGCACGCTATGATATGTAAGTTAGCCAAATAGTGTGCATGTAAATGAATGCGTCCTCTGTTAGTAAATGGAACAGTAAATTTTGATTTATGGTGCACGTGAGGCTCACTACTTAATGTGCAAGTTACAGCTACATTTAGTGCCCTTTTGTAAATGAGGCCCTAAGTTTTATACACAGGGCTCTGCATCTGCAAAGACTTCTGCATTTCAGAAGTTGAGGTGGTTTTAGAGATGACCACTAGGTCTGTGTAACTTTAATTTCTGCCCCCTCTGCAACTGAATTAGTAAATGGAAAAACTTCAGAAAGCCATCTCTTAGAAACCTTTTCAGAAGTAGACCCAGTGGTCGAAATCGAGTATGTTTGCTGGAATAGTTAATAGCATGGTGTAAGCCAATCTTAGCATTAACAGCACTAAAGAATATGTATTTACATTTGGGTGGTGATACTAAATCAAGAAGATTTCCAAATCATTACCGTTGCACCATCTGAGCAGTTTATGTGAGTCAATGAAGATAAATGCTGTATTTCTGAACGATTGTCTGATAACTAACTGTAGCTTGCTGCCACAATTTCTTTCTACTAAACCTATAAATAATTAAAACATGATATACATACACACGTTAACATTTCAGTGAGATGCTTTGGTTACTAGCGTATGCCAGGATTACTTATATGCTGACAACAACATGCAGCATACAATTAAGGGTCTAAAACATCTGTTAAATGTTGTCTCACTATTGGTTTCAATGATTTCCATTGTGATGTGTCACCCTTTTACATGCCAAATTCAATTCCCTATCTCTTTTACTGCAGAAATGTATTATGACTCTTTGTAGCATAAATTTAGACATGCTTAGACATGATCATTTTTCATCCTGGCCTCGATTAAAGCATCAATAGAGCAGGCAGAAGCAGTTTTATAGACCTCGAGTGATTTTCCGCACTTTCAGGGTTTATTGTAGGTCTGTCTCCCTGTCATGTGAATGCACTGATCAGGGTACCATAAAACCTTCATTTCCAATGGTCAGGTTAAGGAAAGGTGTGCTGTACTGCATGTCATTTTAGAGTGTACAGTGTTGTTGTCTAAAAAGGGATACACAGTATTATTTAAAAAAAAAAACAAACATTTAAACGCTATGGTGATAGGATAGCCTTTTGATTAATCAAAATACTACTAGAAATAATAATAATAATAATAAATAATAATAATAATAATAATAATAATAATAATAACATGCAATCACATTGCTTTTGCTTAAGTTTAAAAGAGGCTGTTAGATTTTTAGCACTAAACCGTTTTCAATAGATAAATCCTGCCTGGGAGTCTTTTCAAGGTCTGGATTATCTACTTATTGCACAAACTAGGTTTTAGTTATTTAAATTGGTCAGACTGCTGTTTGTTACATCTTCTCAGTTGTACCATTTTGGATTAAGACGAAACCCATGGAAGTACATAAACAAAGTCATTTGCTTTTATTTTTACATTGAAGAAACCCCTTTGAAGATTACATTTGTCATAAAACGGCTTAAAGTGACCACCTTAATAAAAGAAAAAGAATACTGTGTCATACTGACATTGTAAAGAAACAGATTAATACCAGAAGTGTACAACAGTACCTTGCCATTTCAGCTCTAATTAGAAACTTTAAATTGGGAATTAGTATTTGTTCTTGGAAATGAAAAAAGTAGAATGAAAAAAAAAACAGACCACCCCTTCCTCAATTATTTAATGCTTTCTTTGTGTTTTATTCTTTGCAGAAACATATTGTACAAAGCATATTCAATCCTAGACAATTTAAGTTGTCACTTAGGTGCTATGGCAACACTTCTAAATGCGTATTATGACATTTATTCCAAGAGTAATGTGTCCCAATAGAACATTACTGCATAAACAACTCACAAATACAAGCTAGATAATATGGGGATGTTAATAAACTGGTGTTACCAGCTGTTGTGGAGTTATGGGTAAACATAAAATGCTCAGTAATGTAACCTAGCATGTGGTGTGAATGCAGATGTAATTCAACCCCCCCCCCCCCCCCATGTTAAATTTTTAGCTCTTAATTGTTTACTTTTTACTTGTCTACATTCATGAAAGTGTGACTTGAATTCTCTATACAGAAATCTATAGAAATTATGATATATAGTTGACCATCTGTAAATCGCTTTTATGGTTTAGAATTGTAGACAACCAACTGTAGAACGAGTACTTGGATCTTTTATGATTACAGCAGAGAACCACGAACATCCAAAAAAAGAGCTGAGGAATCCTGAGAAAAGCACAACCCCCCCCCCCCACACAAAAAAAAAAAAAAATCTAAGGCTGTGGTTAATTTTGTTTTCTTTGCAGTACATATACATACAGAGTCAAAATAACACCCTGACTCCCTCCCAAGGAGAATTTTTGAATGGGATCAATTTTTAAAATGTTTTTATTTTATTCAAAACAGTTTTTATATATGATAATTCTAACCCTTAAAAAAAAAACAACAACAACGGCAACAGTTAACACTACGAAGCTTGTGGGCCTTTTGACCTGCAGTTCCAAGTTTCCTTTCCAAAAAGAGCATGAATTCATGAACTGTGTAATTATCGAATTATATTTAATTTTAATTATTGTATGTAACATTAGAATGTGAAAATGAAAACGTATCAACACTGAGCTGCTGAATTTCTGTGCATACTGTAGAGAGTACTTTTTTTTTTTTTTTTAAATGAGCCTGTGTAGCCCACAGCTTCATTAATTATGTGGTGTGCATCCTCTGCCTTGCCAGCTGTTAGCAGCAGACCCATTCAATGGGAAAAGCAACATGCTTTAATAAACACTCTAGGTAGCTGCTAAAGTTTCAGGGCATCTTATACTCCCTCCCCCTAGCTTAGACTGTTATGAAGGAAAATTTACAATGCAAACATACGCCATCAAACATAACTATTGGTAATCAATCAATAAGTTCCAACTAGCCATGGGATAGCCAAAGGTTGTTTGCTGAAGAAAAATAGGTTGTCCATCGCCCCTGCTGCTGCTCCCATATGCCAAGTGCAAAATAATATCCTTGCTAGACTTGCCTGGGAATGCATTTCCTCATGCCTTCCCTGTTTGCAATTAAATGTTTTAAGATCAAAGTATGAAAGATATGAACAATTCCAAAAAACATGATCTATTCCTACTGTGTGTTCTTCAGCTAAACTGAAAATACTCCTTAGAGAAAACTTTTTTTTTTTTTTTATACAGCATCACGAAACAGCAGCATGATGAAAACAAGTGCTGGTGCAGAGCCTGAGGGACCATATTTTAGATATCTACCTTCAGTCTTGGACATTTCATATTCACCCCGCGAACATGCTGCTCAATCATTAAATTAACATCTCCCCCCACCCCATTGATTTCTGTGTACATCTCAAATTCATACATGCAGAACTCAAGTTGATAGAATCCTGGCATTGCAATGATAATGCAAGGTCAACCAGTGCAAACCAGCTTATACATTTTAAAGGCGTCTCTTCTGTTATGTTCAGTAAAGTATATCAGGACATCTGACAGTCATTTTTATGTTTCAGCAATTTGTTTATATATTGGAACTAAACCTTGTTTCCTACATAAAACAAAGGAAGCTGCTGATCTGTAGTTAAAAAACAATGGCATTTAAAATGTTCTTATTCAGAATAATACTTTGGGTTTACCCTGTTATATACCAAGTCCCTATTACACGTTTAATTCGCTATATCAGCTGCAGTGTTCGTGGCTTGGTAAACTGATAAAGATTTGTTATTACAACATTTTCCATCAATTTTGAAGGTACTTCATGAACATATACATACCATGAACTGCATCAGAAAATTACAACAAATGTGACATTTGAATTTAATTTAAACTATATGAAAATCTAAATTCAGAATTCAAATTTAAGACTGACTGTCAAAGATCATTTTTTGCAGTCAAATAGATTTTAAATTCGCAGGAAAAGCTGTATAACTATTAGCTGCTGTATAACCATTCGCGTCAGTCATTATTAAATACGTAATTATGAAATGGCACCTGTTTACTTTGTTATGCACAATCTTTGTTTATAGATTACAGGTAGATTTTGAGTCACTCAAGGGAAACCTTCTGAAAACACCATAACCCTTTTATAAGACACCATAACCCTTTAAGACCACGTGGATATTAATTTTCAAAAAAGTGAACTGAGCTTGTAACAAGTGAATAATACACTGATAACTCAAAAACCTTTGTGGTTACCCACTTGCATAAAGCCCTCACAACTTGTAGAGGTGTAGAGTAAGGAAATGTGAAATATGGAAAAGCATCTGGGAAAACATAGCCCTGAATTCAATAAAAAAAGGATCAATCAGCTAGTGATCTAGCAGTGCTGCAATGCCTCTATGAACAATACAATGATTATAGCATAATACATAGGGTACGCTGATGATTCATGTGAGATATGAAATGCATTGAATATACTTTTTAAATGAAAACATACACTGGAAAACGTTCATTCTTTTGTGAAACGATACAGCCAATGATACAGTAGGAGTCTGCTTTAGAACAACAATCTGCTGCTAAATACATTGATGTCTCATTGGGGAAATGTTAATGCTTTATGAATACAGACGCCGGGTACCCGAAGAGGACCTTTAAATGATCCGTTGGTTACAAATACAGCACGACTCCCAGAACGACTACATACTGGGATGTGCACACTGGTAAGTATTAGTGAACTACATCCTATTTCAGTGTCACTTAAATTACTTGATACTGAATGAGACTACACCCCGCTGCTGGTAATAAATAGTGTACTACTTAGACTTAGATTCAATTGTGCTTAGAAGAGCTTCTTCATACAACGTAATAAACGATTGTAATAGTGGTCTCGATTTCGACATTTCAAATTTGTGTAAAACTCTTAAGAACTAAACAGCATTAATACATATTTAAAATCTACTCAGGTATTTTAATGTGCCTGTTTTTCCGGAGAAGAAAAACAAAAATCCTTAAGTAATGTTTTTAGGTTTCATTGAGCAGCTTTATCTTCTAACTGTGCTTTTGTGGTCTTCAGTGATAGACAATGTCAAACTGAAAGCTAGGCTACTTGGAACTGCGTTTATATCCTTTTGCCTTTCTCTTATCTTTTGAATTACAAGATCTTAGATGGAACATTGTTGCGTTAGTATAAAACTACATTTTCTTTGATGAAAACTGTTACAATTATACTGAGGTAGCATTAATAAACCAGGCTTTTCCTTTGTCTTCTCAGGATTTTTACCTTCAAAAAGTAGTACATGTTCTAGTACAACTGATCAGAGTCCTTGTATCAGCCTAATGGAAGTAATACCTACTGTGTCTAGATTTATTTTTATTTCTACTGTTTAGTTATTGACAAACTGTGATGGAATGATAAAATGGCGAGGTGATGAAAACCACAAAACAAAGACATCTATGTAGAATTTATTTTCTGACAAATTTATGACCTGAAAGACTGTAAATTGCTTTTTATTATTGTATAGATTTGTCAACTAAAATCAAGAATAAGTTTTACCCCCCTCTTACAATTTGGATTGTAAATAGTGATATACTGAAATCCATCAGAAGCATCTGCTATTGAATTTTTGTATTGCTTTTTTTTTTTTTTTTTTTAATAGAGGCTCTTATTAAAATGGTGCTATACAAAAAGTCCTTAATGTGAACCTCATAGATAGGAGTCCATTTATGTTCCACGGTATCCTAGATGTGCTGCTTTCAGCTGGACTTCTGGTAGGAACAACTACTGTAGATTTTATTGTATGGTTGTGAGGATTTCTTATTTGCCAGCTGGGACCAGTTGATGAGCTGCAGAACACAGAGACAGAAAGAGAGAGAGAGACAGAGGAGAGAGAGAGGGGTGAATAGAATTTTTTCAATGTGCTATCCTTTACAGCTTCAAACACATTTACTGATATGGCAGAATTAAGAAGAGTAAAAAGGAGCAAGCTCCCTGAAAGTATTGGTTGATAAAAGGAACTGTATAGCCTTATAGTGTTTTGGTTATAATATTATAAATTAGTGGTTAAATCTGTATACCTTGTAGGAAGTAACTAACAGAGTTGTTATATTATTATCATTATTATTATTTTATATTGGTATTTTATAAACTTTTCATTTTTCAATAGGTGCAGTGTTTTAATAGTTTCACCTGGCTCCATAATCAAGGTATATTTTAAGTTTTTCAACTTACCTCAAATCAATTGATTTTAATTACCATGCAAAATGAGTATTTATTGAGGGAACTGCTAAATGCTTAATTGCTGTAGTCAAAGAGTCCATCGTGAGAAAATCGTGACACCATTATAAATCACATTCTTGTTTAATTTTAACATTGTCGTCCAATTCCTATTTTCTAATATATCTTCCTGTTTTACACAGTGGAGCCCAATAAAACACATTTTGGCAACACGGGCCCATGGCCATCTTACTCGAGAGCCACCTTTACTTTTCATTTACTTGCAGATAATGTTTTCTGCTGTAAATTTTCACTTTGTCAGATCCTCTGGTATGCTTCTTAACTTTCACACAATTTGTAAAAAAAAAAGCCAAAAAACCCCCCCAAAAAACCCCACAACATACCTTTAGCCACAGGATTTCTCCTCTAAAACATGTGTTTCAATGTTTAAAGACACAACTTGTAAAGTAGCAACAATTTCTGAAGCTAGAATACTGAAGCACTAATTCATGATTTGCCCTGCTCTTTGAACTTGGATAATTTAAGGTCTTGGCTGTCAGAAGGGTGGTAGAGTTGAAGACTCCTTTTCGTTATAATTTATAAAAAAAAAAATAACAGCATATGGTAGAACTTCATACTATTGAGCCAGCATTACATAAATGTAGTAAATAGATGTATGCTTTATACACAGGCTGCAAATTCGATTGACAACTGAACCATTTCCTGACAGATATGATTAAAATTAAAAATGAGGAAAGTCAAAAATTTCAGCCAAATTGGATTGTGAAAAATTGATGTGCTCTGTAACGGTAAAGGCATGTTGTAATATGTTTTATAATGGAGCTGTACTGGAAAAGGACAAACATTATTAATGAGATTTTTCTGAAAGGACGTTTACAAATTGTGGTAGACAATAGAAACGAAATGAAGATAAGGGCAAATAACAATGTAATCAACCATACCTGATTCCTAACAATAACAACGTATTTCATCTAGAAATACCATTTATTTAAAAACTATTTGTTGAGTTATTTAATATTGTACACGTTTATAGCATAAATAACCTGTGGTTCATTGAAAATGGTGACAATTTAAAGCATGGTATTTCAATACCCAACCACCGTTCAGTGTTACTCAAACTTGCATGCATTTAGTTACAGTAACTATGACTATACCCAGCATAGCCACACTTTGTTCATACATTTTCATTTTAACAAGTCAAATTGCATGCTGAAAATGAACAGCAAAATAAATTTGACATTTGGACTAATAGCTGTCGAAAAAACACACACTGAGGAAGCTAAAAATGATGTCAGTGATAGGGATGTCACTTTATAGGGCTGGTTGATGGTTTTCTGATGTTGAGTATACAAGCATGCCATTTGAGTCACATGACAGCCTCATTTGTCAACATGTCTGTAGTGTAAATGTCAAAAGACATGGTTTTGTTGACCACACTGTGGTTAAATCCTTTCCATATTTCACAGTTGTGATAGTTTGTAAGGTTTACTATACATGGCAATAATGCAGAAGAAAACAAAGGGTTAAGGACATTTGATTTTACAGTGATTTACAGATTGAAAAACTCAATATGTTGAAGCAACCTCTAATTCAGATTTACAGCACCATCTTATCCACACTCGTGCCTCTAAGGCTAAATAAAAACATCAAATTAAACACAACCACTCTATCGTTTCTCCTATAAATCACCACACAACTGCATATTAATAATCTTGGTAATAAAGTAGAAGTGTTCAATAAGGTTATTATGTACATGTACTGTGCTGGTGTGATCAGATATGAAAAGCATTGTGTGGAGAGTGAACAAGTTAGTTGATACTGAATTTAATACTGGCATCAACTGTGTAAATGAAAAAAAAAGAAAGATGACACTTGCATAATGAACGCAGACTGCCTCATTCATTTAAAATAAGGGGAGCTTTTGCCAAGACACTGTATATGCCACATGAAAAGCATACAAGTTTATGTTTAAGGGAAATACAAATCAACACTAGACAGATATCCATCATATTGGCTTTATATCAATTATAATCAATTTGTATTACCTTTTTATGATGCTGGTTTTGAATTCTATTCCTATTTTGTAATAATAATAATATAAATATATATATATATATATATATATATATATATATATATATATATATATATATATATATATATATATATATATATATAGATAGATAGATAGATAGATAGATAGATAGATAGATAGATAGATAGATAGATAGATAGATGTGTGTGTGTTTATTTATTTATTTGTATCAAAATCCACCTGCCATTATCCAGACCTGTAGAATCCTAGTTACCAGCTCTTTTAAAAAATGTGATACTGCAGTGGCCACTCAGCATTATGTCACTTCTTTGGAACGAGGAAGAAGTTAGGTTACTTAAAAGAAGCTGGCAACTAGCCTTGTACAAGCTCAGAAAATGACAAGATAGTGAGACCATCATCCAAATCGAACGGATGGGTAAGAAGTGACACATGTATACTACTCTAGATTCAGTGCAATGTGCTGTTTGTGCACATGTATAAAACATTTTTCCTTGAGCTATCTGGTAATGGGAGCATAATGATACAGTAGCTATTTATAATGAGACCAGTCACTTTTGTTGTTTGGGTCATCTCTTAAGAAAAGGAGGTGGACTGAATGAGATTAAGTGATTTCCAAAAGAAAAAACAGCCTTTGTGGTTCGGGTCAGGTTTAATCAAAGGCCTCGGGCAATAAAACCGCACACTAAGACACTGAAAAGCAATATAGAGCAGTTTTGGTAACACAAATCTTCTCATTATAAATCATTCTCTGAAGCCTAGCATTACATTTAATAATGAAACTGCTTATCCTTATAGCAGTTTTTTTAAAACTACCAAATAATCAGAACTAAACAATGTACACTTATTTAATGGTAACTCTGCTTTAAAAAAAAAAAAAAAAAGAAATAGTTATTGTTCATTTTGTTCTTTGATACATGGGTATAAGTATAGCAGTACCATAATAGAATTAAATGATAAATGATGAAAAAAAAATAATTTCATACATGTAACATTTTGTTTGAAGAGGAAGAAATAATGTTTGTTGATTTGGAACCACAAATGTAATATTGTTATGCAGCTGATTCCCTAAGTTCTACCAGTTGTACCTACTTTATAGTCCTTAAGGCCCATTACTTATATAGAAACATAATATTACAGATCAAATATTTTTGTTTGCATTTGCATTAAAAGAACGCTTCTACCTTGGAAGATATTAACATACCAGAAACATACATCAAATGCTTCAACACATTAGAATTTAATTATATCTGGCTGTGGTGGTCTTATTGAGCCCACAATCCTGTGATTATCCTGAATCTGAAATCTGATACTGTGCAAAGAACGGTTGTAGGATGAGCTCATTCACTTTAATAGTATAGTAAATCAACCCCGCAAGCTGTATATCCTTGCAAATTTACCTACAGGCAAAGCTGCATAAAAAATGCATGATGTGTGATGCAGATTATATTAACAGCAAACAGCGTTTGAATTCTGTGATCATACCTTATTAAGGGACTGACCGATATTGGATATATAACTCCAACAAGATTGTAACTGATATAAAATGCAGAGTATTTGTGGATGGTTGCCTGTTTTAACCAACTCGATCCCACCCTCATATGTCATCTTCCCAAGATGCTTTACATTTCAAGAAAATACCACTGCACTTGTGAAATGACTTCCTCAAAAAAGAGTTTGCATATATTTAAAGGGGGCACCAATATATTTAGATAGCATGCGGTCTGAGTGTGGTAAAATTGGCAACAAGTACCCAACCACATACATATATTCTGCTTTTTATTGTTTCCTTAATACATACCTAGTCATTATCAACAATTATTGACACAAAAACAAAAAGTTTGAACACAAAACATTGTTACTTTGCTAAAGGAAGAAAACAAAAATTAACCCGCTTAAGGGTATTCTTTTTACTTCAAGTATGAAGCATTTATATGGACTTAAACAGCTTAAAAAGCTTTACTTTCCGTTTATTAGTGTGTATACCCGTTTGTCTTCTTGTTTACACACAATTTACAAATTAAAACATTAACATCATAAAGAACTAGAGTGTTAAACTAGTCACCTTTACACTGTGAAGTAAATTGTTTATAACATTATTAACACTTCTGATTAGCAATATTAACCAACTGCAAACCCTCAATTCACTAAAGTGAGCACTGACACTTCATTCACTGTTTCTGTTGCAAGCCAACTAGTAGGAATTGTGGATTGGAATACAATCTCCGATTAAATGATTGTCATTACCTGTCCTGTTTCCAAAAGCAAATTCTCTGGAACGAGAGAAAGAGCAGAAAGAATACATATACCAGGAACAAAATGAGAGGAGTGGGTGAGTGGTCCAAGTGAGAATATTATCTTTGATCCAGAACATAAGCATGTACATTTGTGATAACTAAATGACTTCAGCGGTTTGAGCATTTGTGCAATTCGCATTAAGGGCTTCAGAGGCATACATTATTTTTGTCTATACGGTACGGTATATTATATTCATAACAATAGATAGAATGCCAACACAGCATGGGTTCTCCTGTAGCAAGCATTTGGTGTATCCAGTAATATGGGTGGATGTCTAACAAATTTCATACATAATACTGCTCAGTCTGCTATAGGGTTATGCAAATCATTGAACAAATAAACTATGTTCTGTAATATAAAACATGTTATAAGGAGAGAACTCTTATAATAAAAAGGTTTTCAACAGCTGTTGGAACATTTCCATTACAATGTCACTTTATGTGGCGATTGTTAAGGTTGCAAGTAATGCTTTTTTTTTTTTTTTTTTTTTTTTGTTTATAGCCAAGATTTAAATTATCGTTCAAGTAATGTGTTTTCTCATGTTAAAAAAAAATAAATAAATACACATTCTCTGTATTACTGAAAAAGAAATAGATATATTTCTCATTTTCTATTTTCTTTTAAACGTTTTGTAAATGAACAGCGATAGAATCAAAACTTAGCATTTGCTAAATGTTCTGGTAAACTGTTGGAACCTCTTGCACAGCTGCTTCTAAAGTGCAGGGTAAATGAGTTATAGTCAATCATATCCATGTAAAGATTGCTTGCTTTGAACAAAACCATCAAAGCTCTGTGGGTTTAGTCAATGGGAGCTATTTCACTGCTTCATTTTATTTTTTTGCTATCCAACAGTAGATTTCTAATTTTAAAGTAGCTGGTGCTTTCAGCTGAACCCTTACATTAATTTTTTATGCTGTTAGTCAACTTTCATCAATGTTAAAGTGTATATGTGTATGCGATGCTGCTCTGGAAAGCTGTTAAAACTGATAGAATCATGGAGGGGGAGGGGGTGGCATTAAAAAGATTGCTTCTGCAGGGTAAAGTATTCAAAATTGAACAGTTAAACTTGAATACAATTTTAAGTTTTCAATATCTTATGCTCCAGTGGTTTTGATTGTACTAGTGTGATGCATTTAGTGACTAGAATAGATTCTCTGCAATCACAATTACCATGGAAAAGACGACAAAATACAAAGAGAAAGTCTGCAGCTGATTAATAATAAGGTAAAATGTGATCTTCTAATTTCACCCCTATGCTCAATTTAGCCTCCTGATCTTAGATTAAGTAAAATGAAGTAATAGATATAGTTTCATTGATTTAAAAAGTACATTCAAGCATGCCTTGTGTATGCAATCCTGGATTGGTTTAGCTCTTTGTATACCCCATGAAAAAGCTCACAATTAAAGCCTTGGCTACTTTAAACCAAAATAGATCAGAATTAAGTTTGGGATATTTTCTAATCCAGGATACAAATGCCTTAATAGTCTCAATAGTCTACGTGTTACCAGGTTGTTGGCACCTGGTAACTATTGAATTTAACAAACCATGCATTCTTAAAGTACCGATAATGAAGATGGAGAGATACTTTAAGCCAATTTGTATTACTGTTTTAATGTCATTTGATAATGTTTCAGCACTTAAATGAAAAAAAAAAGTATTGTTTTATCAGATGTCTTGGCAAAGTGGTAATTGCTGCAGTAAATGCCAGTAACTGCTAATATAGCTCAGTTTACTGATAACAGAAATTATTTTTGAAAAAGATCAATCTTCATTCCCTATCACTGTATCTGTCCTTTGCTGGTCCTTACTGTACAGATCTTTAAATAATGGTTTTGTAGGTACAGCTATGGCCAAAAGTTTGTATCACCTAGAACTTTAGGATTGAATCATCATTTAAAAAATACTCATATGACCATAATTTACAGATTTTATTTAACATCATGTCATCAAAGAAACTACAAAATTATATCGCAAGAGTCTACTGGAAGCCATAATAGTCGCCCAGTATTTCATGTTAGATTTCATTTTTCAAATGTTTTCATTAAGTATATGAAAAACTATAAAGCAGTATTGCATTCAATATGTTAACGTAACATTACTCAGTAGGTTTCATTAGACTATATGAAGCAAATTTAGTAATTCTATAGGGTGCAAAAACATCACAGCTGTATGCGGAGGTGCTACGGGTATGCAGATGTGGGGAGCTCATTGTCTCATTGCTTCAGAAATGTCTGTAATGTAAGGATAACATTGGAATGAAACATATTCTTAGGAGATTTTAAATTCTAAACTGCTCTTGTGTCCCATGTGTCTTATTTCAATATTGCAAGCTCCCCTTTGTGCTTTTTTTAAAAGCTGAATGCAATCAGCTTTTAAAAACTCAGACCACAACATGGTCTCATTTGAAGTGTTTTTTAAATCCCCAAAAGTAAAGACTAAAGTTAAGGTTTACAATTTTAGAAAAGCAAACTATGAAGGCATGAAACAGAGACTAACAGAAGTAGATTGGAGTAAAATAGAGAAAACACCCACAGAAGAAGGTTGTTCTTCAAAAATGTAGTACTAGAGGTGCAAAACAATTACATCCCTAAAGTAGACAAATCTAAATGTAAAACTAAATTGCCAAAATGGTTTAATAGATCAATTAAAAAAAATATTCAGCGAAAAAAGGCACTTTACAGAGCATTAAAAAAGGACCAAAAAGAAAGTACGCAGAAAGAGTACACAGAACTGCAAACGCAAGTCAAAAAGGAAGTTAGAAAGGCCAAGAGAGAAATAGAAATGAACATTGCTAAGGGAGCTAAAACCAATTCCAAAATGTTTTTCCAATATTACAACAGCAAGATTAAATGTTTAAGAGATACAAATGGCAAAATCATAGAGGAAGAAAAAAAATAGCAAATATGTTAAATGATTACTTTTCACAAGTTTTTACAAAGGAAGATACTGACAACATGCCCCACATGTCATCCAGTTCCTATCCAGTTTTAAATAACTTTAGCATAACTGAGGCAGAAGTGTTAAAGGGACTAGGAGCTCTTAAAATAAACAAATCCCCTGGGCCGGATGAGATCCTCCCAGTAGTACTCAAAGAAATGAAAGAAGTAATTTACAAACCGCTAACCAAGATCATGCAGCAGTCTCTTGACACAGGGGTGGTACCGACAGACTGGAAAATTGCAAACGTAATACCGATCCACAAAAAGGGAAACAAAACTGAACCAGGTAACTACAGACCAGTAAGCCTGACTTCTATTATATGCAAACTTATGGAAACTATAATAAGAGCCAAAATGGAAAATTACCTATATGGTAACAGGGTCCTGGGAGACAGTCAACATGGTTTTAGGAAAGGGAGATCGTGCCTAACTAACTTGCTTGATTTTTTTGAGGATGCAACATCGATAATGGATAATTGCAAAGCATATGACATGGTTTATTTAGATTTCCAGAAAGCTTTTGACAAAGTCCCGCACAAAAGATTAATTCTCAAACTGAACGCAGTTGGGATTCAAGGAAACGCATGTACATGGATTAGGGAGTGGTTAACATGTAGAAAACAGAAAGTACTGATTAGAGGAAAAACCTCAGAATGGAGTGTGGTAACCAGCGGTGTACCACAGGGATCAGTATTAGGTCCTCTGCTATTCCTAATCTACATTAATGATTTAGATTCTGGTATAGTAAGCAAACTTGTTAAATTTGCAGACAACACAAAAGTAGGAGGAGTGGCAAACACTGTTGCAGCAGCAAAGGTCATTCAAAATGATCTAGACAAGATTCAGAACTGGGCAGACACATGGCAAATGACATTTAATAGAGAAAAGTGTAAGGTACTGCACGCAGGAAATAAAAATATACATTATAAATATCATATGGGAGATATTGAAATTGGAGAAGGAATCTATGAAAAAGACCTAGGAGTTTTTGTTGACTCAGAAATGTCTTCATCTAGGCAATGTGGGGAAGCTATAAAAAAGGCTAACAAGATGCTCGGATACATTGTGAAAAGTGTTGAATTTAAATCAAGGGAAGTAATGTTAAAACTGTACAATGCACTTGTAAGACCTCATCTTGAATATTGTGTGCAGTTCTGGTCACCTCGCTATAAAAAAGATATTGCTGCTCTAGAAAGAGTGCAAAGAAGAGCGACCAGAATTATTCCGGGCTTAAAAGGCATGTCATATGCAGACAGGCTAAAAGAATTGAATCTGTTCAGTCTTGAACAAAGAAGACTACGTGGCGACCTAATTCAAGCATTCAAAATTCTAAAAGGTATTGACAGTGTCGACCCAAGGGACTTTTTCAGCCTGAAAAAAGAAACAAGGACCAGGGGTCACAAATGGAGTTTAGAAAAAGGGGCATTCAGAACAGAAAATAGGAGACACTTTTTTACACAGAGAATTGTGAGGGTCTGGAATCAACTCCCCAGTAATGTTGTTGAAGCTGACACCCTGGGATCCTTCAAGAAGCTGCTTGATGAGATTTTGGGATCAATAAGCTACTAACAACCAAACGAGCAAGATGGGCCGAATGGCCTCCTCTCGTTTGTAAACTTTCTTATGTTCTTATGTTCTTAATCCATTGTACATCAGCAAAACGCTGACCTCTGATTGTGGTTCACAATTTGATTGTTTAATAGCTCTTTTATTCTATTGGATTTCGTAACAGTATGATCTGTGCTACCCACTAGATAACCAAAAGCATGCTTGTAAAATGCAAATTGACGCTTGACCTTTGTAATATGGGAATATTAATTATATATGAAACCTTCAGATAATTTATTTATAAATCGAATGCTTCAAATACCAGTAGCATCAGCTATTTGAAATATGAATGACTATTCCTCATGGATTTTTTCTTTCTTCTGAATCTTCCTGAATATACAGTGTATATGGGGAAAGACAAAAGCAACCTTTTATAAAGCACATTATAACTTCTGACATTCATTTTAAACAGCCACTTTTATTACCCGGTTAATTTGATTACAGTGACATTCATATTTCAGCAGTCATATTTTATCTATCAAATATACCTGTCAATGTAACATTCTTTGACCTTTGCCACCATGCTGGATAAAAGACCAAACAGCCATTTTCCTTCTGCAAAACAGAGGCAGAGCAATACATTTGTCATTGTGTCAATTTGGTTGCTTTTATAATGGTACTTTCAAAGAAAACAGAATAAGGTAGCTGGCAGGACATAACAGAAATAAACCATACGGAATACATAGAGAAATGTAACACTTTTCTGGTGTGACAGGAGGTCTTGACATCTCCAGTCAGGGATGTATATACAGAGCAGTACAAATCAATGATGTTTAATATCAATTTGATTTATTCCATGGTAAACATAGACATCTTACCTTTAAGACGTCTGGACATTAACGTTACAGATTGTGACCTATCACTTATTCCTAATGCCTGGATGTAAAACACTGTTTTTGGCTTACAAAAGAATAATGAAATAGATAGAAAATGGTACAGTCTACAAAAACAATGCAACATTTTTGGATAGACCAAATCAAACACTAATTATAATATATACTGAGGAAATTGCTAACTGTTTACAGTCTGACAGATTAATTTGTATGTGCTGAACAATGACCTGCATAAAGTGAATGGGAATGTTCCAACAGCTGTTTAAAGCCATTTTATCACGTATTTGGTCTTCACAATAAAACCATAACTGGTGTTATATTTACTATATTATCTAAGGTGTAATATGCTATCTTTATTGCTTGTTTAATAGGCATCTGGTATTTGACAGGATCACATATTTAACAGCTTTTTAAATCATTGTTCTTGCTTAGATAATCATGCACAGTAAATAACTGGGAAACTGAGGTTTGGTCCTTCAGTGAAGAGTGTATGTTGTTGTTATTTTGATACAAAGTGCTGCTAATTCACAATGGATCTCTGACTGTTCAGATTAAGTGGCATCACTTGGTCTCTACATAAAATATGCTACATTTTTTAAACTTTAACTTAATTCATTATTAAAAAAAAAAAAAAAAAAAAAAAAAAAAAAAAAAAAAGATTTCCCAAACAAATCCATAGCACTTGGTGTCAAAACAATTGTCTAATTTTAGTTTTAAAAAACATGCATAGTACCGTATCCTAGGGTTGAGCTAATAAATGACTGGTACTTCTTGTATTACTTGTACATTGATATTTGTTTAGACACCTTTTGTTTTTCCCTGTTCAGCATATTTGTCTAGACGTGTTTGATTGCTGTCAACGCAGTTTGTGCAGCTGTGAATATTTAATATGAAATCTGAAGACCATAAAGAGTTGAATTATTATATTCAATTTATCACTCCATGAATGCACTGAAGAGCAATTAATGAGACTCTAGGACTTTCTCACTTGAATTAGTTGTGCAATAGTATCAGAGAGCCAAGCTCAGAATAATAAGGTTGGCACTCTGCAACACTTTCTGAATGTCATTTGTGCAGTAAGCTCACTAGAGATTGTCATTAAACATTTTGCCAGGGCCATTCCTATCTCGCTTTGTCCATGGAATATATGAGGCAGAGCACAGGTTAATGATCGTTAATTGGACTTCATTAAGTAGTAATGGAGCATCTTGAGCCCCTAATTAGGTCCAAGTGTTGAAGAGCAATGTCATAAAATTAAGAAATAATGAACTAGAAGGTGTGCATTATCATGCACTGTAGCACACCCTGGGTTGTTATGTGCTTACTAGTCTCCAGTGAGCTGTAAAGCGTGATGCATATTAATGACAGTGAAGTATCTTACTGTTCAAGTATACTACCCAGTCCTTTTGTTACGCACTTATAAAGTAATTTAATAATGAATGTCTTATTAGCTAAAATGAATTAGAATTGCCCCGTTAACTTAGTGCAATTATTAAAGTAGCAGTATGTGTAGTAGTTGTAGTGCACATTTCATTACAGGCTTGACTGATGTACTTGCTTCCAAATGCATGGCACAAGTTGTTGCAGTGCTGATTAAGATAAAGTCAGTCCCTAGGACTGAGTAAAGAACAAACATATTTAATTTGGTTCTTAAATCAATCACGTATTATTTATTTTAGTTAAGTGACAATATGTTTTGCAAAAGGGCCCCAGTTTGCTTTCACTTTGAATGCCTGTGCCACCTTATAAGAAGTGCTAATTATAAGAAAGGGTCTAATTATCATATTGAAGGCTGGGGTGAGTAAGAAACAACACAGTTCCTGGCAGAAATGCAGGAGCTTGTACTGTTGGCACCAACTTGTATAGTAGAATACATATTGTACTGTAGCTGCTATAATTTAAATAATTAATTTGCCAGTTGAGTGACAGCTATCACAACTTGTGAAAACATGTTGGTGGTTTAGTTGGTCAATGCAGGCAGTAATATAATGTATATAATTGGCAATATAGACCTTAGCTCTTGCCAATAAGAGCTCAGTGGTCATTATCCCACACCGATATGCACTCTATAGAACATATTGGAACCAAGAAATCCTATAAAAAAAGAAGTCTAGAATTGTTCCATCGCATTTGAGCTGTCAGCAATGTTTGAGTTTGACCATTTTTTATAGGAACTCCTTCAGTACTTGGATGCTCCCCTCCCAAAGAGCAGTACAGGTGCAACACTGAGTGCTGGACATGGCAGGTTGGTATGTGAACAGACGTATAGTCATCTGGGAATACTCTGTACAACTGGGCATTATAGGGGTACATGATTGACTAGGAGGCTCTGCAGTAAATTGTGGTCTTATCTCTGCTTTGACGAATCATGTGGTGAAGCTACATTAGCAGATACTGCACCAACATCATCAGAAAAAAAAAAAAAAATTAAATCATGAGTAATTTTTTTAGAAAATGTATATTTTTCTAGGGAGGCAATGCTGTTTTTTTATAGATATATATTTTAATACATAATACTATTAGTACAGTTGGCTGCCATACATGAGCTACTGGATTTGCCAATAAATGAAAAAAAAAAGCTCTGTTTTATAAATATCATGTGGAAGATGATTGATTCCATTGCTGTCAGCATGGTATAGTGTATAATACAAAGGGTACTCCTACCTATAAAAAGTTTTTACTCAATCCATAAGGAATGATAATTCCATTTATATGGGTAATTTGGGGTTCAGAAGGCCAACTGTGAAGACAGTTTATTTAGAGAGTAAAACAAGCATTCCTTTTTCGGAGCAATTACAGGATCTTCATAGGAGACCCCAACAGTGTGAGATATAACAATGTAATAAAACAGGCAGTGTTCTGCAACACTTTAATATGCTTTTACTATAGCGCATGCTTATATAAAGTCATCCATTTAAGTTTTCATGAACTGGCAAAATGGTCTTGTGGTAATGGAACATTCTATAGTAATGGCTAATCAAAACAGATGGGTCAATAAATGACATCCTCCTTAATAAAAAAAAAAAATTCTTAAAAAATGTAAAAGATCTTCTAGACCATTGGATTGTGGAACCTGTAATTACATTTTCCCTTCGACATTCATGTAGTGCAGGAAGCTGAAGTCACGAGTTCAAAAATTAGTTTTACAACATCTCTGCCTTTCCATCAGTGATATATTGATTGCATGTGTGTAACATTATGGGAATCAGTGACAGCCAACATTGCAATGTTGATATATCTTTTTCTACAGGTTTACTCCATCTTGAAGTTTTCATGACACACATCAGTGGACACAAGCTAATCACATGTAAATATACTGTTTGGAATGCCACAATTGTAGCACTGCAGTAAAAAAAAAAACCAAACAAACAAAAAAAACAGGTGTGACAAATCGCATGGTGGCAATGGTAACTTTTTTGTTTTTTGTGAGATGTTATGCATTAAAATTCTCCATTCTCCCTTCTAAAGATAAAAACAATGTTTTAAAATATGTATATTAAAATCATATTATTATAATTAGTTAGCCTATGGCAGATACATAAATGTCAAAATACTTTTTTCAAAGATTATATTATTGGTACTGGTTTGATAAGAAAAACATATTGCTGTAGCTAATGTAATAATCAGGAGACCTAAGTGTGAGCAATGAGGCACACACAACTACAAATGTTGAATTAGTTAGTACAGAAATGTAAAGATTATGATATTAAATGACATTGCCATCCAAATGCTTTTTACTCCAGTCTCTGGGGGCTTTAAACTGCAGCATGACATTTCCCAACCCACAGCATGTTGGCCCAGCCAGCTGCAACAGAACAGCGAGCTGAATATAAATGGAAATATAACAAATTTGAATAGAATGGTAAGCAAGCAATATAACACACCCTGTTCAATTTCAAACCACCGCTCTGTGAAGAACACCTATAAAAAAGAGACAGGGAAATCTTCTGACCCTCAATCTTTTCATTCTTGCTTTCAAATATTATTAGGAAATAGGCCCAGTGCACAAGAGAAATCTAGACGTCGACACTGAAAACTGGATGCAAATAGCAAGAGGCAGACAGGGATATATTCAGTGTGTGTTTAGGAAGGGTTTATCAAATAAAGTTATATTACAACTGATAAATGTATGACATTATAATCGGACAGAATTATAGGACAGCATCCTCTCCTGTATTCACTGATCCCTATGGGACGATGCCAAGCAAAGAATGTTAATGACAACAGCACAGGTTTTTTGGACAACAGTCTCTCTTCAGATATCACTGGCAACATCAAATTATAAACATGAATACATCAATGCATCTCTTTCCATAGTGGCAGGGTAGATTAGTTAAATCCAAATGTATTTGACAAGGACAACTTAAAATTATATTATTTAAAGCACACATTTGATCAAAGTTACATTTGGTATTAAGTGCTTACGAATTATGCATATGTGCACCAGTATTATTTAGGTGATTGTAATATGTATTTTCATTTTTATATATAACCGTCTAGAATACATAGTTAGTTCATTTTTCTTTGTCCATTCTTGGATACCACACTGGAGGAGTCATTTAGCCATTAAGAGTAAGGAAGGCGATGTGGTTCATATTTAAGCTTAGGAAAGCCCTCCTTCGTGAGCAAGTTTCACATTTGGTTTTCCAAGTTCCTGAGCTTGGATCCATTTTAACAGATTTTTATTTTTATTTTTTTTTGGCAATAAAATAAATTGCAATATCAAAGATAATACTATTACAAAAAACAAAAACAAAAAAAAAACCTCTTGTTTTATTAATCTGTCTTTGGATTCTCTCGGTGACTAACTAAAATGCAGCTTCTCCAGAGAGTGTCGGAAATCATGTTTCAAAGCTGGAAGGGTCATTATATCTTGTTGTACATGTGATTTTGGGGGCATGCTTGTCTTCTGCATGGCTGACAGTTTGGGAGTTTTCAAGCTTAACAGACAAAAAGAGAACTTGAATGCTACTGTTGCCAAAACGCTTGTCGTCTCTACAGGGTGAGTCTACAGGGCACTGTTCCCATGAGTTTGAAACTATAGAGAAGAGCTTCCTGCAGCTCTAGTTTATATAACAGCAACTAAAACATCCCTTTTGAAATAAGATGTTCTTTCCAACAGACTATACAGATTAGTTGCAGGATACAACTACAAAATGCATCACTTACATGGCCCAAAATTGTTTTAAAAAACACCAGAGTGTACTTTTTCTATAAACGTGTAACAGGCTTGTGTCATGAAACTTCACCCACAAGCTACGTGTTTCATAAACGTTTTACATGTCCGGCTGGTTTCACAGACTCTGATTCGCACTAATCTTGGATTATCTAATGTTAACTTAGGTAAGGTAGTCCCAAAATTATTCCACATGAACAGTTTATCCCTATGACCACATTTTAAATAAATAAACATGGACAAACTCTGAAGGGCTGTGTAATATATTTCACACTATTGTACACAGCAAACTTAATACTGTTAATCTAATGCAGGTACAGCACATTAATAATTTTTTAATGCAACCATCTTAAATATGACCTACTGTGGCAAAGTTGTTTGTAGTGCACAGATGTAGAGGTGGTGCAGTGCTTAACAACAACAGCCCAACA
The DNA here is from genome assembly GCF_017654505.1 of Polyodon spathula. Taxonomy (NCBI): domain Eukaryota; kingdom Metazoa; phylum Chordata; class Actinopteri; order Acipenseriformes; family Polyodontidae; genus Polyodon; species Polyodon spathula. The sequence continues at coordinate 32,089,250 of NC_054549.1, read as the reverse complement.
ACAGTTCCAGTGGTGAAAACAAGGCTTTATTTGTTGCTTTATAATAAGACTGATGATGTGTAAAGCCAGTCAAAACCATGGGGTTCAGTCCCAAAGTAATAATAACACACACTATACACAGATATGGTCACGAATCCCAACAATGAGTGCTCCTTGTGCAAGTGGTGATTTATACAGTAACAGTGAAACCGTAGTGCCGTGTAACGTGGGGGTGATGCTGGCTGAATAGTGGCAGCACCCAGATTTAGTCTTCTATTAATGATAAGGGTGACAATTAATAAACAGACAGATACAACACGACAAAAACTCACTGGTACTGTCAGCTTTAATCGTCCTTTACAGTTCTTTCACAAGCATAACAAAGGAACAGATCACTCGGCCACATTCCCCGATATAACTTCAGTCACGCCTCCTTTGGTAGCGAGTGCAATCACGTCTCCTCCAATCCATGACTGACACAACGCCTACCACAGTAAGGCGCTGACTTCTAGTATTGTGGCTTCGCCCTCTTTTTGGATGGCTGACTTCCGACTGACTTTGGAATGAACTGTCAAACCATTCAGTCCAGGGCACACTGGACTGGACATAAATATGCCCCCCTCTTTGTTGGCATTTTCCTTTTTGCTACAGAAATGTAGGAATTATGCTCCAGTGACAGCTATATGAAGTGACAGTTATGAAGCTGTACTGTATATGGTGGGTTTCTTTGGCTGCTGTCATTTTCAGTTATAGCCCTAAGCGTGCCTATTTCAAGAGAAGACAATACACTGTCTGCAGTATCTTCCACATAAATGTGACAGCACAAAACAGTTAATTTTGAATTTCAAGTGGAAGTGGGCTGCAAGTGATTTGAAATGAAAAGCAAATCAGGAATAAAATTACAACCCCAAACAATAAAATTTTGCAAACACTTCCTCAGAAGTCAATCAATTTCAAGCTTTATTGATACACACATCTAACACGATGATCGTAAATGAACATATAAATGCAGTCCTGTAGTCACTTTAAAGCTCAGTAAATCCTGACAAAACTAAAGCAATATTAATATTTAATATTTTAAATTATCTAAATAAGATGCTCTTTTATTATTTCTATGTACAGAACCAACATATGCTGATGTGTTTGAAGGCACCCATATTGAACAATACATTATCACGTATTGAAAATGCCAAAACATTTGCTATACTACTGATCAGTGGGATACTTTGTCGGCAAAATATTACCCTTATGTAAAATGTATTCGCACTTCAAAATAACATGCATTTTAAGTAGACAGTTAGAATAGCAGAATATATAAAGCTTGCAGCTCTCTGCTTGGTTTGCAACGAATTACAATTAATAGCTACCTATAACATTTCAGTAAGGATTCTAGAATTCTTGAAGGGTGAGGAATATATATTGATTACGTCATGTTGCTCAACATGTTGTACCGTTAACTTTTAGATATGAATGATTCACAGATTTGTTAAAAATTCTAAATAGTCAGGTACTGTCTAGATTTTTCAGAAGAAAAATTCTCACCAAGCTGATAATGCTAAGTTTGGATAAGGGCTCTCACTTTGCCCTACCAGTTGCACCCAAGCAACAGTTTAAAAAAAAAAAAAAAAGTATAATAGAATTCATTACAAGATGTCAGGATCCTCAAAACACTGACTTGTGATGGTACAGTATATAGCTCAGGGATATTTACATCTAATAACTGCATGGCAAAAAAAATATATATATATATATATATATATATATATATATATATATATATATATATATATATATATATATATTATTTATTTATTTTTTTCCATCAGAATACTGGCATGTGTGGCCAGACAGTTAGAGTAGGACTAATGTTCAAAATGAAGCTGTTCCTGGACCTCAGCCAGTAACCAGAAAAAGAATTAGGTCAGAGAGGATGAACGTTACTGAAACCACTAACCATGATGAAAACAGATGCCTTACCCTTTGGCCTAGGGGTGGAGTATTTGCCTCATGCACTCCTTAAATACACATTTCTGTATTGTAGTAGGTTTTACAAGAATAACAAAACAGCTCCACTACAATTTGAGGAAAATAATTCCTTAACAAGTTACCTGTTTTTCCTCTTTAAAGTTGTTGTATACATGTATAGCAAAGTAGATTCCATTTATCTCACAGTGCAATCACCAACTAAACTTGGACCAGTAACTTCTAAAGCTGACAAGATACAAGGATTCTAAAGAAAATAGGTTGGAAATAATTAGCCCCACTTGTTGGTTTTAGGGAAGATTATTTGTTATTTCAATTTGATTTGCAGGTTTGTTATATATTATTTTGTTAGTCTGCTGTTTAATGCATTGTACCAAAGTTTAGTTAAGCCTTCTGTGGACTCTTCAAATAAATTATTCACATTACCCAAAAAAGTACAGTCGCTTCAGGGGCTCAATTCCTCTCTGCTACCTCCCTTAAAATACTCACCATTGAGCCAAATTGGAACATTCCTGATAGTATTCTCAGCAGTACTGTAGGCACTTAAGAATGACATGTTCTACTTATGTTAGGAAAGGAAATAACATGGATAAAAACAGTTGTTATAATGGTACATACAGTCAAGTCTGTTCATAAGGTTTGTCGCCGAGCCAAATGCCTGATCATAGCAACGCACTCTCTGATTCTCTTCACTCTGAAGACTGTTGGCTTTTCATGCACTCAGTGTACATTGCAGTTATTGTTATATTAAAGATAGATCTTTTATGTTTTCACCAAAGTTGTCTAACAGCCTTCTTAAATATGTAATAAATATTTATACTTTACAACCATATGGGACATTGCATTACATAAGTTAAATAACCAAAGAGGCAATCATTAACTGGCACTCTTTCATTTAAATTATCAAAAGGCGGCTTTGAGTCCTCCCAGAGGAGATGCTAAAATTCGTATGGACTGCAAATGGGGATGGGCCAAATGGTAGGGGATTGACCTATTAGACGACTCAAAATAAATCCACATTCCCATTGGCAAATTGCATCCTAGCATATGTTACTTTGAGATCAGGATGAAAAGGATATACAAAGCTGTATTCTTCAGCAAGAGGATACTTGAAAAAGTTGCATCACAAGGTTTGGAGCAGAAACAAAATTAAATTGGTGTGTTACTGAAAGCGTTCCAGTATGGACCTTTTATTGTTATCATTGTGTTTTGAATTAAGGCTTAGGATTTGCTACCCAACTTGATGTTTGATGGGGTTAGGCTTGCTTGTGTAAATGAGAGTAGGGGAGTGATTCACACTCACAGCTGCTTGAGAAGCATGGTGCAACAGATAAAATGTATTTATCTTTTCCTATCCGCGCCAAGACCCCTTTAGAATTTAAATGACAGTACATGCTGTTTGATTGATAGGAACGTGTCTGATCTTCCAGAGGGCTATCTCTCTCCACTGTCCCACAAAGCAATCAGATTTAACAAAATTAAAAACAAAAGGGGTCAGCTTCCCGTACAAAGCACGATGATTTCATGACAATAACTAATACTTATGTCATGCTTTATCCCCGTCCGATGTATAACACTCTGAAGATGCAAACCCAGAGAGATTTTTTTTGTTCTTTATTTAAAAGGCGTCTCACAAGCAGGTTGTGTTTACAATGCTTTGTGTCCCTTAAATAAAACACAAATGAACATTTCATGTTTTTACATTTTATACAGATTTTACTATATCAGCAATAGATCTTCCACAAGTGACAACAATCTAGTCCTTACATTTCCCCAGCCATCCACCCATGCATTTTGTAGATGTTGCACACAACATACCAGTCTGGCTCAGCATCCAGTCAAGGAGCTCCTATACATGTTTGATTAGATTAAATAAGGACTCTGGGCTACCTGTAGCAGCTGCTGGAGTCCCTTCCTTATCTTACAAATTAGAAATACTTGCTGTAATGCTTTGCCTTTTTAGAATACAAAGCAGATGCAAGCACCAACATTCTGCAAAAGGATCTGCTTCCGTTTAATATACTTCATATTGTAAAGACAGCCATGACGTGTATTAAGTGGATTAAAAGATCCACTTGTATATATTGTAAATTAGTTATGTAAAATAGTTAGTTTTTAAAATGATTATTATTATTTATTAATTATTCCCCAGACCTGTTGTTTTCTAATTGCCATTGGAGGGTTTATCTGATATTTTGTTCTCCTTTATGAATTATAAATTTGAGTAAATATTTATCAGCTGTTATGATTGCTGTATGGTGCACAGTGCTGCTACAGAACACATCTGCATGGCACACCATTGATTGCCCTCTGCCTGGAATACACACTGTTTGCAGGATTTATTTCAAGAGTCTTGTTTATTTCACATGGTAACTAGAACAGGAGAAGGCATTAGCTGCAAAGGTTAATAACAAACTGAAATAGGAAAACAGACAAAGGTTTCTACACAGAACAAAATAAACAAAACTGCCAATTTTGCTGGTATGTGCCCCTGTTCACTAATATTTATGCGTCATATCAAAACAATTGATATAAAACATGGCAGATACTGCATGGTTTAGTATTAGAATATTGTGTTTGTAGAGATTCAGTTCATCTAATAAACTGTATCAGCTCTTCAGAGCGATTATTCAAATAGTCAATATTTTAGTCAGTTTCCTGTGATTTTTGTTGATTTCTTTATCAAAACATCAATTAAAAAAAAATAATAGTGTGGGTTAGAATTACAGCATGTGGACCAAATGCACATGTCATCCTGCCAAGCGGTTAGCAGTGGTTACCAGTAAATGTACAATATAACTGCAGGGCAGCAGGATTGCTAATAAATAGGCTTGTGACAAGCTACCAGACCCTGACATCTATGCACATTCTTTTGAAGCACAGGATTGGTGGGTGGAGGATAGTATACTGGGTTAAGAAACGAATGACATCAAACACAGTTGAAAGAGAAAATACTACTTCTACTCAGCTGAAGAACAAATGAAATAAAATAGAGGGAAATCTGCTTTACAACATCAAGTAAAATCTTTAGGACTTTTGCAAAGTTTTGGCCTTTCTTGGTACAAAACAAAAATAACTTATTTTACTAATAGATGATATAAAACATAATCAAGTTTAAAGGAAAAAATATATATGTGGATAATGGATGACAGTTGACAGAGTAAGGGAAAGGCAAAAAAACCCCACTTCAAACAGATGAAAGAGCATAGGAAAGGGCTGGCTGGTTTCCAACTGCTGCAAGCTAAAAGGAGCACTCAGATTCTTTCAATGAAAAAATCATAAAAGCCTGGTGCACTAACCATGCCAACATAATGACTGTTACATACACTCAGAGCAAATGTCAGCAAAAATTAATACTGAAATAAAGGTCAAAGCAAATGAATGAAACTAACCCTGACATGATGCCATACAGAATGACCAATTAGGATATTTCCAGCAGAGACCATGTGCAGTAAATATATACAATCTAAAATGAGCAGCGGGTTCAAATTACACAAAATGTACGTGTCATTTTAAGTGACTGATTCTTAAGACAGGAAACAAGCAACATATACACCCTTTACTTTAATTTAGATATTTTTTTAACATCATGTGATCAAAGAAACTACAAAATTATATTGCAAAAGCCTACCAGAAGCCACAATAGTAGAACAGTATTTCATGTTTGAAATGTCACAGTTTTCAATTTGTGTCAGGTTTTCGTTAAGCATATGGAAAACTACAAAGCGGTATGTAATTCAATATGTTAAGGTAACATTATTCAGCAGGTTAAATTCAACATTATGAAGCAAAAATTGTCAATTCTGTAGGGTGATGCAAAACATTTTGCCATAGCTGTCCAGAAACATTACACAACAAACAGTATTTCAGAAGAAATGTGAAAATCTATTGGACAGCAATGATTTAAAAGCCTGGCTGTGTTTTGTGTGAGGACTAAATGCGACAGTAATGGAAGTACTTGGAGGCAAAAGATCAATGCAAGAACAATGATTCCGTTAAGAGATGTGGGCCGTCAAAATAGAATAAATGGGGGGTGGAAGTGAAGTATCACAGAAAAAAAACAAAACACAAAGACATGAAATCTGAAAAGGGATATACAATGGAAAAAGAAATGCAGCACAGAAAGATCCCACACAACATAAGGAGACTCCAAGATGAAAGAAAACACATAGTAGAGTTTTCTTAGGACAACAAGGACAGCCATCATTACCTGTCAAAAGTGGAAAGGACACTCAATGCTATTTTAAAATGGAAGAATACAGGTCTGAAAACTAAGATAGAATAGATTTGCACTAGATGAACTCAGACATATCCATCAAGTAGTGTGGAAATTAGATCAGTTTCATTGTAGCTGTTGCTTCCAATCCCTTATCTTCTTGTATTTTTTGGATTTAGCAAACAAATACTTCAAGTGACATTAATAAGCTGATTTTTTTTTTTTTCTTCTGGTAAATTACAAGTTACACAGTTTTACTGTTTACCTACAGTGCACAGTGTGTTATAAAACCATTATTTTTCCTCACAACTTAAACAAAAAAGTATTTTAAAATAAAATGTATTTTTCTTAACCATCCAAGTTGTTGTTTTTTGACAAGAGTCATTGGGACTTCATGTCTGAGATTATGCAGATGCCTTCAGGCTTCCTTGCGGCGTGTGTCTCATTCTCATCAACAAACCGTCTTGCAGAGTAACAGGCAAAAGACCATGCAGGGCCCACCAATCTGCAAACGTAGAATCCTTCAGCTGAAGGCAGTGACCTCTGATAATGTCAATAAGAGGACTGGTGACCTGTCAGGTTGTCATGTGCAGACATACAAACAAACTCTTTACATATAAAGCAGTCTGCTGTACAAGGTGCAGGAAAAAAAAAGAAAAAAAAAAGAACTACATTAAACAATCTGTTGTAACATCTAATGTGTGTATATATATATATATATATATATATATATATATATATATATATATATATATATATATATATATATACACACACACACACACACACACACACACACACACACACACACACACACACACACACACACAATATATATATCTTGGTGACATACAGAAGCAATGTTTCTGACATTTCTCTTTAGCACTCTTTAACTGTTTTGTTTCTTCTTCATTTACCGTTGCATACTTTATTTTCTCTTCAACATTCCTGCTCTCCTTGCTTTTACCTTATATTATGTCTACCTCTGATTGCACATGTGATCTTCTAGTGTTTTTCTGCAGGGCATAACATATTCTGATGTATTTCTCTGTTGGTTTCTGTGCACATTTTGCAATACCTTCCCTACTCAGAAACACATCTGTTTGTATATCCCTTAATCCCATCCTTCCCTGGTATTACCCCGAAAACAAACTTCTAAACTGTGTTCTTTAGAATGCATCAGGATTTGTCTGATGATAAGTTACAAACCTATGTGGTTTATTTGAAAATAACTGTACTTCAATTGACTTAAATCAGCAAGAAAGCTACATGTGATCTTGTTGCCAATAAACTTTAAATTAATTGCCAGAGTCATAATGAATTTCAAAGAAATATTATAGGAACTATTTTTCTATAGTTCATATGCTGCCACCTATAGTGAAATGTTTACTCTTATCTTAGCAAACAGACTACCTATGTATGCTACTACTATCAAACATAGCACAAGGCTTTTGTTTGCATAGCTACTAGTTTTAGCTCGGTGTTACTTCTCCAGTATTCTCTTTGAATATTGAGACCACCCATATGTTAATAGCGAAGTTGAATGTCCAAACTACACGCACTGTAAATGGATGCACCATGTGGTTTGATTCTTCAAATATTTACCTAATTTGTGTTATTCTTTCCTGATATTTGAAAACATCACTTGGCGTTATTAGAATATTAAAAGCTTTCATTATGTCCGGATCAATACCAACAAGAACCCAAGCAGAAAGCATTTATGGTAGGGCTGAAGCACTCGTTGCTAAGTGGGGAAACTACAGAACACATTTGCTGAATAAATATAAAAGCTAAATATACAAGATAAGTATAATGATCCAAGAGCTGCCAAAGATAAAGCAATGAAATGCATATTACTGTGAGTATTCAGCTTACTCTCTGACTGAAAATTATTTTGTGCAAAATAATAAATCGGTCACTAAAAAACACACTTGATAATAAGTGAAGACATTTCAAATATACAATATATCAACACAATGATATTCTTATTCTATGCATTTTAGTACAATCTGTTTAGTATGGCATTGACTAGTTTATTGAATAGCTTGGACAATCACAGGCCATGTACAGTGCCTGCTTCTGGTTCACAGGCTAGGGAAATACACAAAAATGCAGTATTAATGGGCTTCTTAACCATATAGAAATCACTGCTTATGTAGGTAGACAGCCTGAGCTATTAATAGAGTATCGATAGGACACTGGAAGGCCAATGAGAATGAGAATACTGAACCATTCAACGCCTCTGCGTGTCTCCCACGAATTTGGAGCTTTTAGTGCTTTGGCTATATAGACATTAACTGCAAGCTCAGTGGTAGTAATGGAGTGGCAGGCAGTGCAGAATACATTCTCACAACAGACGGGTGATAATAAAAGAACCTTGCCTGTATGATTTAAGCTATTTGACAGTGCTAGCACGCTGCATAATAAATCAGTAATGGGGGGGGGGGTCTTTGCTCTGTCCTCCCCCAGGTGTAGAAATCACATGTTTTAAGTTCTTGACAAGGATAAAGTGAATCAATACCCGTTGAATACATATACACAACCAGCAGGTAAGAATAAGGCTAATGAGTGCCTACCCACTGTCCTATATTCAGCAATCAAAGGAACTTAGAGAGTTACGAGAATTATGAGTGCTGTGCTGTAATTATATATACATGAAATGAGACAACTATTATCTTACTTCTATTAAATTGCTATAAGTACCCTATCAAAAATACACAGTATGAAATACCAGATCACTGTACTGTGTTGATTGAATTGAAGCAGGGCTATTGAAACTGCCTTTTGTTGAAGTAGCTTGTGTGTGCGTGTCAGGTTGCGATCTCCCTCTCCTTCCATCAGAGATGGATTAAGAAAGAAATGCCTTTCACCAATGCTAACACCCATGACAATTACTTAGGGTCATTTCTTAAATACATCCTTTAGCACAGTTCCATCTGTGAACTGCTTGAGCACTGGCGTAATAATTCACTTTCCATGTAAAATAGGGAGAGACACCGAGGAAAATTGTGGCTAACCCCTGGGCTGAGCAGCGGGTCTGTTACAATTAAGTTTAAGATTTTGTGAAGGTGACCTTCCTCAACGTTCATTTATTACGCTCGTCAGCTCTGGCCTGCTATGACAAGGCAGACAGAGGACTGTAATGAGACAGCTTGATTGATCAGAGAATGTCAAATTAATGCAGCTGGAAGCCAGCCAGACCTAAGCACAAAATAGAGGGACCTTTGAGTCTTCGGATAGAGGGGATGCTTGCCACACTGTTGAGAAAGCAGCTTGCCTGGCAAGGGGAAGGTAAGAAAACACACCATAATGAATTGCTTGTCACTCACTACAAATTTGGTTTTTCAGAAGAAGATGAGAGCCTTGTCTCACAATCAGTAGTTTTTGTCAACCGGGAAACAATATATCAGAAAAGTAATGAAGGGAAAGTAAAAGAGAATGCATCTATCTTTAGACTTTCAACTACAATATAATACTAACTGCCTACTTATCAGAAACGAAAAAAACAAATCTGGTTTTCTTAGTTGCAAGTTAAGCCGAGTAACGCAAACTCAAAGCAAACACTTATTAGCTAATTAGTGTCTGTTCATTTCCATGTTTTGAGAAACATGGTCTGGTTTGTATTGTGCAGATGAATTTCTTACCCCATTCAGACCTATTACTAACAACATTCAAAAGACATTATTAAAAAAACAGTAGCTCATTACTGCAGTCAGTAAAGTGAAAGTAGTGCACGGTATGTTTCAAACAATGTAGAAACATGGTTTTAGTTTACTTAAGCTGGTAGTAGACTAAACTACTGATCTAATCATTTTTGATAGACTTGCTGTGTATTTTTTTAAACACACATTTCTTCTGTATTGCACTAGGATATGTAGATGCTTTTAAATTGGTCTTGAACAATAGGAATGAGCTTTACATCAAGGACAATCATTAGATATTGACCAAGCCATGCACAACTTTAGCTGATTTATTTGTGCACTTGCGTAAAATATAGTTTAGCTCTTCAACTAAATGGTGCTGCACTTGTATTTACTCTAAGCTGCATCTTCAGAGCAACTAGATTTTCTCCAGTATGCAATTCAAATACATTCCTGAGAATTGCTATAAAACCCTGTTTGAGTCTCAATGGCTTGCTTGTCTCATATGACCACTTAGGGTCTATTTCAGCAGTTTCAGCTTAGCAAGGCCAAAAGGACAGTGTAGAGTGATAATATAAATGTGATGCATAGTGGGCCCTGCCAAAGTTGGGGTGATATGCATTGGGACACAGAGACAGAAATCAACTCTAAGCTCCAATATAGTTGTTTTTTTTCAGTTTATTAATACTTTAAAATCATGTTAGTTGAAATTAAATTCTGCCAAATCATTACGTCGATGAAGGCTCTACCGTGTGGTAGTTGACTGTGACTGGAGTTATGCATCATGAGCTGAAGGCGAGGGCACAAACAAAAGTCCAGGACCAAACAGTAGAGCCTTCATCAAAAGGGCACTGTCGCTGTCAGAACACTTTCACTATTTTCTTTTGAAAAAAAATCCAACAACTTTAAACCTAGATGTACCTTGAACTTGTAATGTTTTCATCAGGTACCCTTTCATGGAGAAAAGTTTTAGGAAAATAGCCCTGAAAATGTGTACAAAGGATCACTTACATAATGACAGAAAAAATAATGTTTTACTGGTCAGAGTTGCTTATAGTTTATCTGGACAATGCCAGATATCTAAATGGAGTAATATTAATAAATCATCCATGTCTCAGTTTGCTGTTGTTGAAAGAAGCTGAGCTCCAGTCGACCTGACAGGCTGCGATTGGCTGATGCAGCAGTGACGGGTACAGGACTGGTTGCTTTAGTAGTTGCAAAGTATTGATTTGCTGGTTTTGGTCGACAGTAAAAGTAATCTGAAAAGATTGTATAGTATTTGCTGTCCAATAGATGCAAACTGAGCTTGCATTAAAGCAAGTCAAAATGTAAAGCAGGCACTTGCGCAGATTGTTTTAAAATTTGATTCACAGTTCATGCTGTGACCAAGCAGCAGGCATCTACTGTAGAAGCCGGCTCGAGCTGGAAGCCGATTGGCTGTTGATACTTAATCATTTTCTAATTAGCAATAGAAACATTATCACAGCACAGCAGAAGAGGGACAGTGAACTGTAATGCTGCTAATATTAATTAGACATTTAAAAACATATTTAAACAAAATGATAAACGTGAACCAAATAAAAATACTGTGTAATAGACAAAAAAAATACACACACACACATATATATATATATATATATATATATATATATATATATATATATATATATATATATATATATATATATATATATATATATATATATATATATATAATTTGCTCAGGTCTAGGGTGAAATGGTGTTTATTTAGCCTGTGTGTTTCACAGGCAAAAATGGCATGAGAAATGGGTACTAAATACTAAGGATCAGAACATTTCAACCAGCAGTACAGGATACTGAATTTTCAACACATAGTGGAGACTACAGTATATCCTTTTCAACTGGGCATTTTCATTTTCAACTTTGTTTCTAGACAAAATATTATTATACTAGATTTGCAATTTATATTGCTACTGGGTATGTCAAAAATTACAAAGGATGTTTCTTATCATTCTTTCAGCATATTCTTATTATGATTGGAGCTCAAGCCCCATAGCGATGGCTTGGTTTACACCGCAGTTTAGAAACACCAAATTATCTCTCCATTGTCATGAGAATATGATGTAGCTTGCAAATACAATGCACATTCCTCACACTATGGCTAAATCACCTTATACTGTAAATTGACAGGGTTTTATTATTACTAACCCAGAAATCTGAATGATATCAGCAGTTATGCAAGACCAAATTGGAACACCGACAAATATTTAAATAAACCAACCCATATTTTACTATTAATTAGATCATTTTTAATTTTAAAAGAGAATTTCTCTTCTTAAAAAACAAACAAACAAAAAAAAAACACTACATGTAAACCCAAATTTCTCAAAAGGTACTACCAAAATATCATGGCAAAAAGGCAAAACTTATTTTTATTTTTGCACATAAACCAAGCCAGAATGTACAGTTGTCCTAAGGTTTAAAATGTTTATATTGTGGTTTGCCCTGCTGACAGGCAGAACATTAACTATGTTTAGCTCTCAAATACTGTCCTGCAATGTATCTGGTCAGCTGGGTAATCACTGTAATTAAAAATATGTAAACATTCAAAGTACTTGACACTTAATCATTGCGTTATGCTGCAGTGGCTTCCTGGACAAATATTAATTCCAATATCCTATTATGAGGTCCTATCATGGATTTAAAGAACGTCTGACTTGTTTCTGAAAAAAAAATAAAAATACTGCACCAATCACTGCATTATTTATTGCAATCTCAATCTTAGAAACAGATGATCTAGAGACATTCTGGCCGATGTGCAATATGGTTTTAACCGTACAGGGTGTACATTTCTAAAGCACATGATGACTACTGACAATTAACCTTGAAACAGTTATTATCCAATAACTGCATATCTACATTTGTTTTGCTAAAGAAGATATGTCATTTATTTTCTAAAATGATTGTGTGTATTTGACCTTACACCCTCATAAATTGAGAAAAATCAATATCAATATGTAATGCTTTCAAAATTCCAGCTTGAATGAATGTACTTTATATTCATAATAAAGTGTTTAAAACATACTGGTAGAGAGAGGTTTTATGTTAGTCAAAAAGACATCCACCTATATATGGAAACCATTTTGTTTATAATGTCATAGGGTATTAAGTTTTGTTTTTAAAAATGTCTTCTTTTTAAAATTGGAATCCAAATGTTTTTCTATTCTGTGTCCATACTTGTGCCCTCAGCACTGCCATGTGATTTTCCATTTCATAATCCAAATAATTTAAAAGGGAGAGGAAAGTGAGCTGAACTGTTCTTTTTCTTCATACATTCAAATCCTGTCCTTTGTTTTACTTCAGGCATGTGCTTGCACAGAACTGAATGGCTCTATTGCAATATTGCTGATACTCATGTGTTGTACATTATTTACACATTTCATTCTACAATGGTATCTAAAAATACCATGTGTCATGATCATTCTACATTTCTTACACATGATATGAACATCCTAATAGGATGATAATATATAATTATTATTTTTTTTTTTTCATGTCATCACTAATAACATATCCTGCCAGGATAACAGTCTGGCTCTCCTACACATGCAGTCTAGAAGGGCTGGGCAATCTTATGAAAAATCATGGACAGCTCACCTTTAAAAACCTCACTTTGTAGCAGGTGGGAGTCTTCACTAAACAGGATTCAGATCTGAAGATACACTACAGGTAGTGCTGGTCAGACTGAAGTTACTTAAATGAAAGGAGCCTTTTCCTTTCACTATATTTAAACATCACCCCAGTATACCTTTACATAACACAAATTAGCATCCACCTGCAAGTGCAGTGGCAATAATTAAAACATTATTGCCACTGCAAATATCAGAACCTGTATTTGCATTTTACACACGACAGAAAACAGAAAATCAGTTCCCTATTTGATTTTTTAAGTGCTTTTTATTTACTTGATACATGTGAGAAAATTAATAAGTTATGTATGCTATACAAGCAACATGGCAGTGATTCTCAAAAACATCAAACATGTTTTTTGTAAGATGTTGAGTATTTTCCTGTGGTATTCCAGTTTTCATTCATACCTTATTACTCCAGTTCAGGTCCATTGGGCTGCAAATGGATTTCAGATGTTGAAATTCTCAAGCCATTTCATCCAGGAAATGCATGCAGTGTTCCTTCCTTATTCATCACAAAGATAAGGACTTCAAACCTAGCTTTTTGTTCTATTCTGTGATTAAGAACTGACCCATGGTTAGTGTAATGCAGATTGCTTTTTTGAACAGACAATTAAACCACAGTTCCAAGCAAGATGATGACTGTGTTTTGATATTACTAAGGATTTGCACTTTTGTCTGCTATGTTGCTGCTTGAGTAGACCTACATCTACTTTGATTAGAATGCTTTCTGTTATTTTCTGTGAGCATTTCACTCTTTGCATTATGTCACATCCACATTAAGAAGCATATAAGCAGTCTGTTTTCTAAATGACCTCAGTGGAGGGGACAACAGCATGAATGATTGTTTTCACTCATTTTCACAAAATTTCTACAAAACGTTAACCTTTTCTCAGATGATTAAACCAAACCCTATTAATTAATTGCTGGAATATTGAAAACCCTGCAACAGCTACAGTACAGTTTTGCAAAATGAGAATCTCTGTCCTCACAACTTCTTGGGAACAAGGTGTGTTTGTCATATTCGTTATATTAATAGGACATTCACAGTCAAGAAATCATACTGCTGTCCCTATCTGTTTAGAAAGTACTGTTCTACACTATAAATACTAGCAATATGAGCGCAGGTTGGTTAATTTTGTTTATGGCAGTTGCACATAACATGATGTTGGAATAATAAAGAATGTACTATATATACTTGCATTTTCTTTTTTTTTTTGCAATTTGAGATCTCTGGACATTTCATATATTCAGGAGGCTCTTGATATGGGTACTGAAGAGGTCAAACAAACATAAATACTTGTCTGTGCCATCAGAAGCCTATGAATACCTCCAATAAGTGCTTTCTAAAACACAAGAATGACTCATTTAATTTACAGGAAAATATGCTGCGTTTACAGTCCAATATACTGTTTAAAGATGGGTGAAAAACATTTGGTTGTCTGCAGGTCATGTTTCGTTATTGACATGTTGCACTTGAAAGCTGAAAAATGCCTCTTGTTTAATGACTTTTATGCACACAGTTTCATAGAATGGGCACTTGAGAAGGGTTCTATTTGTGCTCTTAAAAATTTAAAAACACATCTGCACCACTACAGACATCTCATTAAAAACTGAGAAAATAGAACCCATTTTCTATAGTCCAAGTCTCATTTTCTAACACAGTGGTCAAAAGGTAATTACAGTAAAAGGGAGTTATATATTTAAAATAGGAGGTAGGCACCGGCTTGACCAGAAACCAAACTATTCAGGTAGATCTGTTTTAATTGTATTAAAAAAAACACAATCCATAATGTATGTTGCAAGTGTTTCAGCATTCATAGTATTTAGTATTGGAAGCAACATGAAAATTAATTTTACCTAGCACTGAATTAGCTGAGCTGACAATTGTCTCACAATTGACTGTTAAATGGTGTTTCTACCCACTAAGGAAAACAAACAATTTGGTCTACAGTATCTGTACATAATGAGGTCTGCAAACCGGTTGTATTGAAGGATGAGCCAAGTCTTTTTGTCCTTGAGCTACAGAAGTTTCTCTTCCCAACAGATAAGCCTTTCAGCATTAATGACATTCTTGCTTTCATGCATAAACATTTATTTTTACCTTTTTCTACAAGACAATTTGCTTCAAGCACAGCTAAGTCAGTTTTCATGTATGCTTGTGATCCCTGAAATAGATAATGAATATCAAACCCCAAAACATTAGACTGTGCATAAAAAAGCAAGCCACATGGGTGCTCACAATATGGTATTTGGATTTGATATGACTAAAATATGTACAGTTCACACTCTGACCACTTCCCAGCCAAATAATAACAATCCCATTTGTAAATTGGTGTGAACCTGTTTCATACTCTATCTGTACTGTATATAATTACTAAGATAACATGAATTAGCTATGACTATGAAAAATGTTTGGGGAGACAGATACGTTTGAGGAGATAAATAAAATAAACACAGCCTCCGTTAGGATGAAAAAGTCTTTTTATAGAACTCACAGAGGATCACATTTGCAACATGACTGGCACACATCACGAAGTAAAGGCCCAGCAGTGGTGAGATCACCACTGAAAGACATTCACTCTGGCAGTGTCAATTCATTAGAATACTAGTTTACATAGACTGTAAGTTATGACACCATGGGGGGCATTCAGAATAATGAAGAATGGTGTGTGTATATATATATATATATATATATATATATATATATATATATATATATATATATATATATATATATATTTATTAAATTTACGTTTTAATTTAGAACTTTGACATTAGGACCTTGACATGCTGCATATTTTTAAAAAAGATCTAAATGTACCAACAATGAACTGTCAGATTGAAGCCATGTTTGGTTCAGGATGCATCAGCTTGCTACTTAAACCCCAAGTCAAGAGCACATTCTTTTTCGTTTGCACTTTTTTTGCCTCACCATTCATCCCCATCAACATCCCTGCAACTGCTTCTCCCTCATCATGGGGGGTTGGTGGGGGGGTTGGGGGGGGGTTGTTATCTTTTGTATAGTATATATATATCAGTATCGTTTTTGGGACACATTTCAAAATACGCTACAGAAACTATATACTAATGTATAAAAATATAAATTATTTCTAGTCATTGAAACTTAATTATATATTAATTAAAACTTAAGTAATTATAACATTGCCTAATACTTAATTTGATTTAGATTTTCTTTAATACAGGTGTTGACATCTGGCTTGTCTTCTTTTTTTGGCAATGGGCCTGCATATTCTTGTGTCGATAGCAGAAATGACTGTCTGTAAACTCTATGTAAACAGTTCCAGGAACTGAAAAGGTGAAAACACCGACGGAAGTAGGAGATGGAGCAGTCAGATTGTTGTTGGTTTGCAGTATTTCCAGCGTTACTGCTAGCAACAGGAAATATGGAAATTGGTTTAGAACTATTATTAACGTCAGAGGGTGCATCATCCAGATAAACAGGCATAACTGGAGCAATTTTGCTTTCAGCTGTTGTAGTACTATAGCGCCAGTGAAACATTCACAACAAGTATATGGTTCAGCTTTTAAAGTTTGGCTTCAATCACGAAACTGGTGGTAGTAGATTCTTGGGAGGGAAAATAACCTGAGTATGATGGAGGAAAAATACATGCCAGCTGGATAGAGCTGTGAGTTTACATTCGGAGCCAAATTTATCCAAACACAGTTTAACAAAATATGTGATCAAATGAAACACAATCTGATGTTTGAGGGTGAAATAATTACCATGGGGGAAAAAAAAAAAGTTTCTTCTAGTCAAATATGATCATCATAAAAGGCGATTAGAATTTTTAACTTGGCTGTGAAAGGGTCTTGTGGATATCAGTTTTGTAATTTCAGTTGAAAAGGTACTGTACGGTTCTTTAAATAAAGATCATAACTGATCATGGGCTTAAAAAACATTAAATCTGACCCCCCCCCCCAACTAGCGCTCGCTATTCTCTTATAAAAAGCCTTTATGTAACTCTATTTTCACTCCTTAGGACTTGCACAAAGTAACATGTGTTGTACTGAGTGCAATTTACAATTTGTTTTATCCGGTACATTATTAAGAGAGTTTTTTTGTTGTACTAACATTTTAAAAACCTTTGACACATTTATTAAACGAATTACCAGACATACAATAGTCACAACATCTGTTTCGCAGGACAGGACAAGTGAAAGAACTGTAACGAATAATATAACGCAGTACTATTTTATTTTTTTTTTATTAACTAGTAAGTAAGGACATCATATTTTAATGGTATGCTATTGTACCATACAACCCAAACAATTATTCTTTAAACCCAGTATACTTTGAGGGTCCAACAATCAGCATTGCTTTTTCTGTACTATCATACAGACACCACCCTTTCGCTGTCAGTGTACTGTGATGAGTTTAAGTTAAATTGAGAAGACATCCATGATTTGAATGATTGTTTTTCTCATACACAATGTGGTTTATTCTTGATTTCATTTGATTTGAGAGTAGAGATATATGTGCATTCATGTTGAATTGCAACTGTTGTGCATACAATACAGGCACGAAATCAATCATATTCCTTGCACGTAACATTTGGTGAAAATGTATTTTAAAATGAAAACTCTTTGTATGTTTATTGATATTTTTCCAAGAATAGATGCAGTAGTCATGGCTGTTATTTTATTTTAGCGCTATTAGTTGCTCAGAACTTTAAATAACTTCCCCCACAAAATGCATCACTTGGGACTGATTTGTAAACACAACTCTCAAAGCACTCTCATGTCAAGATTGTTCAAACCAGCTCTAAATGAGATCCTGACAGAAAACACCAGAGGACTTTCTCAACCTCAAGAATATCATTCTAAAGAGAACTGAAAAGCAATTTTGAAGTCTCTCATCCTCTTTGAACTAGGTTTAGGCTATTCATCTAATTGCACTAAAACTATTTCTTTATAATTGTCTTTTTTAAGCCTCTGGAGATTTCATAAATAACATTTCTTGTTCCATGGTTGATTCACTTAAATGTATGTTGGCTAGTAACACATTTAGCAATGCCATTTAAGTTGCGATTTCTAAACAACAACATTTATGACTCATTGTCAGTTATAAACAGCAACAGTACAGTACTCTAGTGTGATAAAGATAGTGTTTCAAAACCAGGTTTTCAATCCCTTGGTGTCCTAATGATGGTTTTCCATAGTTTATCCTTCTGTGTATTTGTCTTTTAGTTTGTTTAAAATCCCCCAATGTAGTTTTAACTGTAAAGTCACAATTATGATTGGAGCTGAAGTTTTATTTTCTAACTTAGGCTTTTAAATATACAATCATACCTGGAGGTTCCTAGCTTGTGCTTTATGGTGTCACATTGCACAGAAACTGATGTTTCATTATAGAGACCAGGAAGGTTGCATAGGAAGCAAATAAAGGCATGATTCTTTTGTTCCTAAAACCCAACTGATCTAGTCCCCTTGTTTGCCCTTGTGTCAAGCTCTAGATCTGATGTATGGTTCAAAGACATTTCAATGACCCTATGGAGTATCTGCAACCACATGTTTGATCAAGTTCAAAGACCCTGTAGTTCAAAGGTCTCAGTTCCAGATACTGAATGCATGTGTGCATTGAGGAAGATATCAAGTGCATTTAAACCAGGGGGGCAAAATAAATAAAAGATAAATCCAATCTAAATAAGACTACCTGTTTAAAATGAAACATCCACTTTTATATTGTATAAGGGTTATAACATTAGGTTTTATATATTATATTTAAGGATTTAAGGGACATACTGAAAAAAAGAACAGCTGTATTTCTGTGAAATGTTATCATCATAATAATAGAAGCCATTACATATATATTTCTTTTTTTCTTTATGAGCTATGATAGAGTGGGAAGCTCATACTACTGCAAGAAATAGTATCATACGGTGATAAGTAGGTTTAAAGTGAGATGGAAGTTTATGTTGGGGTCTACCTCCTATTAAAGTGTACCAGTAAATGTAGACATGCATGAATACTGTGGCATGCTTTCAGACTTATACTAGCATTTTGAGTGTAATGCACATATTTAAGTATATTTCAATGTGAAAAGATTTCAGACAACCAAAAAATATGCAATTGCAAATAGTATTGCAGTCATAAAGTCTGGGTGAATATTTCACCATATGGATTACTCTTCAAATTATGTGTTATCTGCAGAGGAAAATAAAGCTGCTTACATATCCTAAGATCTGCCTGTTTTCATTATTGGACTTGATAGAAACTTGCATACAATTCAGAAAAAAAAGAAAAAAAAAGATATCTCCTGGTCCAGGAAATATGTATTCCTAAAATGTCCTCTTCTCCATCTGTAGGTTATAAACACATTTAAAATGCAGTGGGTTTTTTTCTCTTCCTATGACCCTTTTTGCCAAATAGTTCAACAGATGGATGAACCCCATTTAAGCTGAACAGATGTAAATCACAGTCAGCAGCAAAACCATTTATTTTTCTGATTTGACACACAGTATTAAAACAGAGTGTGTTTATTTCTGCAGGTACTGAGCAAGACAGAGTAGAGCTACTCTGCATACTGTAAAGTGATACAGTCATGCTGCTAAAACCCGGGAGGGTTAAATCTATCCTTTGAGCTAAATAACTTCAAAAGTGGAATCTGCTGCTTAAAAATGTTAAGTTTTCACAAGTGGTGTTACAAAGAGAAATATACAATGTACATAATGTCATTGCATGTGTTAGTGGCGTACCTCCAATTAAAAATTTAATCAATATTAAACATCCAACTGTTCATCCTTTTTTCTGAACTATCAAAAAAAGCTCAAAGTTCTTTTAAGGCATGCATGACCAATTTCCATGGATAACTATATCCTCACTCGGTGGCACACTCCAGATTGAGACTTCAATCCATGAAACCAACTCACTAACTGGCAATTGCATATATTACTGTCTAAACAGGGATGGAATTGTTTAATGCTTATTTTGGGGTAAGGGAGTGTAATAACTAGCGAGCAGGATTGCAAGTCACCTTGCTCTTAGGGGAGGACCTGGGATTGGGGCTGATGTAGTTCTATATTGTAAAAATATGTGCTATGTATGTATCAAGGTCCTCTCCTCCCTCACAGCAGGCATTAGATAGAACTCAACTTCAGGTGATGCCTTTGCTATTGGCGGGCCAACAAACTCCCAATTACTGCTTTCCTATGTAGCCTTTTTTTTTGCTTACTTTTCGTCGTTATTGCAATTGGTAAATTAATTGACCACCCAACATCACTAGTCACATAAGCTCTACTTCTAAATTGCAATGAGCCTCAGTATTTAACCTTTATGTCTTGTGTACTGTGTTTTAATTATTGTATACGTCTGCCTTGTGGGCTCATTATGCACAATAGGTCATTTTAAAGCAGGAAATTGTGCATTCATTTGTGTCCTGTACATTGTACCAGTGGTGATGCTTAGAACTTACTGACAGGAGCGAAGGTAGCTCACAGATAGCAGCTATTAAAAAATTGCTTGCACTTGTGCTCACTGAGAAGCAGGTCTTCCTTTGGCTGCCCTTCCTCAAGGGCAGCTCCCCTGTGCCATAATAATTGAAAATTAAGTGTTTACAGTGTAATAATTAAATTTTACCCTTTGAACCTTTCAAGACTTAGGCCGCATACTAACTGTAGTCAGCGTGTGAATGTCTTGAATGGTTTATAACACACAAATACAAGGTAACATAACAAGCTTTGACAGCTCCTTAATTACCAAACTGCCCAGCAATTAAAACATTTTAATGTGGTGGCTATATTTTCACTGCACATAAGTCAAAGGGGTATCTAATTTTTAATGAATTATTAAATAAATCTTTAAAGCAAGACTTAGACACTTCCTTAGTAAGCTTTGATGATCATTTGTCAACTCTGTGCTGTACGTTATAAATAATTAGCAGTTATTACTAATAGAATAATTTGCTAAGAGGCCAAGGATAGCTATAACTAAGTAAAAGTCTGAACTAATAAGCTTGTCAGTTTTGTATTATTGGTTTCATCAGCTGTTCAGCATATACAATCCATGGCATTAGTAGTTACAGTAGTATTCAGTTATGAATTTGAAGCGTATCAAGGTTCTGAACAAAATTGTTTGACAGTTGATGGCAGAAGCCTTTTTTTTTACTGTAAAAATATGTTGTGTTTTTTTATGGGGGGGGTTATGGTGTAGAAATTAAATATCTACATTGTTAAAATGTGCTCTAAACATTAGAAAGTTTATAAGAGGGCTGAATTGTTTAAATCGTGTTCACTTTACTATATTGTAGTCTTGCATAGTTATTATTTCTCTCTTTTTTTTGTTAAGTATTTGTTGTTTAATAAATAATCCCCTGAATTCTGCTTGCCCTCTCAGTCTTAAGCAGAAAGTGATTGCAGCTAGTGTTTTCATCCGTTGCATGTGTGCAGTAGTTGTCACTCAGCTTGCATTAACACTTTAGTATCTTTTCTTCCTTGGACTTAAACGAACCCACTTGCAGATGGAGGAGAGAGCAGTCATTAGTTTGAAAATAGTAAGTACAACAGGGTTTGGGCAGTGGAAACCTATCTTAAGTGCTCAGACACACAACTTAACGTTTATTCCCAAAACATGTCAGCTGTGCATATAATTTTACTGTGCATGTCAATTTAACATTTTTGACAAGATAACTTAAATAGACCAATGAATAATTTCTCAATTTCACGGATGAACTCAACAAGTTAAACTGAACCCGACTAGTCTGATCAAAAGTTTGACAAAGTATTCAGCTTTGTGTATATTGCGATTTCTAACTTATCAAGAAACTTGGAAAATGTCCAATCTTTTTTGTGCAACAAGGCTCGGTGTTTCATCACAAAAGACTTCATTTGAACTGAACAAAATCTAAATGATCTGAGTGAATAGACTCAGCAATGGCTCAGTTCATTCTTTATACTTTATTTCAAGTCTATGAAACAGTCTTGATCAGATAAGGTATAGATGTCGAATGGTTCCATCCTCGTGGACAAATACTGTTGGAAATGGATTGTCGAAATAAAGGTGAGTAGAAACAGGATCAGCTATATTTATCCCACTAAACTCTTTTCACAAATATTGACATTTATTGTGCAACTTCGTTCTGTTCCCATGCCCCGTAAATTCAAACTCTGGTGTACTATATTTGAGAATGCCTCAAAAAGGTTGTCTGATTTTGATACGATTTGTCAAAAGAAATGGCTGGGACACCAAGGTCTAGCTATGTGGCAAAACACTAAAATGAAGGGTTAACATTGTAAATTAAAAAAATCTAACATTGGCTAACTCTTACCAGAGTTAGAAACTCATCTCCACAGCTCATTAGCTGGCAAATGTAGTCACTACATCTTATGCCCTAAGGTAATTGAACACAGTTTTCTTAATGAATACATAGATTTGCCTCCTTGGAAGAGTGCAGTAAAATATGGCATTATTATTTAGAAATGAGGCAACACAGTCCTTCAGCATTATCTGCAGTACAACGCTTTCTTTTTCTGATTTATGTTTAGGCAAATTGGTCTCAAGCATTTTATAACACTATACACTTCCTGGAAAGAAATACATTAATATATATACAACATTAATGTTTAGAAACGTGACCACACAATCCATTTGCAGTCAGCACACTTGAAATGTAATTATACTTAACTGTTTTTAAAACATACGATTTATAACGGACATTCTTAACTGGAACACAAATCAGGGATCCGATTCAAATGTTCCTCCATAAACAATATCAGTTATGTGCATAAATAATGTACATATAATATCAATCAGTAATGTTTTAAAATACCCAAAAAAACAAAGCAGGTACTTAACTTTTTTTTTTTTTTTTAATTTAAATTGTCAGTGTTCTGTTTTGTAAACTGTTGCAGCATCAGCCATTTGCTTTTAGCTCTCATTCAACTCATTTTTCATTTTGTAGTTCTGCTTCGCAACAGATGAGAAATGTAACACAATACTAATACTGAACTCCGTTTTGTCTCTGAAAATATACAGTTCACAAAAAGAGGACAGTTCCACTATTACAGGATTGTTTTTCTCGGTCCTCAAAAGTAATATATTAGTGTTTATGGAGGTGCATATATAGTTGAATTTTATATTGCGTCGAATTAGATTATTTTGCCCTGTTCACACTTACATTTTTATACTGGTGTTGTTGCAAAACAGTATTGTAACTGTCTGTTCACACTGGAGTTGTTACCGGCATCATACGGGTATAACTGTATTGATACAAAACCCAGACATAAGCATGTTTCGTACCGGTACAGTTGTGATGACTCGAAACAGAGAAGTGTGGACAAATGTATCGCCACGACAACAGAATGGACGAGTCTGAGGCACTTCACCAAGGATATTCTAGAGCCAAGATTCAGCTGTGCCTTTACTTCCATCATGCTTGTTTAATCATTGTATTGTTCTTTAGATTTACAGATAAGTTACAGTAGCCAATAACTGCCAAAATCAATACATCCAAGTGTTATAATTGCACCAGTCTACTGCAGTACTGTGTGACACGCTCGTCTGTTTTCTTTGCATGCACCATCTCTGGTAATGCATTCAGAAAACTGCATTTTTCATATAAATTACGGTATGTCATCATTATCACGAGTTGTGTTTTTTGTCATGAGACACTGGGCAATACTAAAATAGACCTCACACCTTTTTTATATTTTTAATCATCGATAAAATAAGCTTAAAGCAGTTCAATCTGACACCACTCGACTGTCAATAGAAAATCTTCTCTCAAGCTCTCTATATCCTTCAACTCTATCTTATTAGGGAGTCCTTTAGACTAGCGATTGGTGGGCATGTCAATATAAAATTACAGTCAAATAAACAATTAAGTCAAAGCGTAAGCATTTTATTTTGTAAAGTGCTTCAGCTGAGGAAAAGCTCAATACGTCAGCCATATTTCTACAATTAAAACACACCCTTACTGATCAAATGAAAGAAAATGCAAAATGGGACTGCTAGCATCCACTCAAAAAGGCTTGAAACCATGAATAATCCACAGCTGTAAAAAACAATTAAATTCCATTTGCTTTTAGTTTTCAATCAAATTTGAAACCATTTGAAAAAGAAAGGTCCCAATTGTCTGCTAGAGTTCTTTAACACTGCAGCTTAATTAAAGCTTTCCCACAGCTCTGGGGTACACATTTATCTATTGTATGGCTGCTAAATACTATCTGTACCATGTGACCTATCTAAAGTTGTTTTACTTAATCCATAATGTAAAATAAGAAAACCCAAATAATTTAGGTCATCCTAATTTAAGGTTACATTCTCTTTGGAGGACTTCAGATTTAGAAGTAATTTGCTTATAAACTTAAGTAGAAATCTGACTAATCAAATAATTATAATGAACTACAACAAACAGTCCTTGTTGAAACAGCTGGATGCACAATATGCAAATCGCATTTACCAGCTGCTTACACTCAGGAGAAATAACTATCAGCTGACTGTTTTATTATTTACAATACTTTCAAAATGCAATTTGTCAATATGCAGTCATGCCCAGCATGGTAATGTCTTATTTCTGCCAGTAAGTAGCAGAGGCAGAAATTGTGTTTTGAGCTGATAATATGGCTGTAAATGAGTTTACCAAAATCTAGCCTTTTTGGAGTAGTCTTTCAAAATTCACCTGAGGTCTTTTTGAACAGATCAGAGAAGAAGGACACAGGAATATGAATGAATGGAAGAATGAAAGCAAGTGGCTCAGGAGAGCATGTTATATTATAAACGCATGACAGAGGATGATTAATTGTATTTCTGAGACATGTTAGAAAATATATACATGATAAAAAGCCTAACCTTCCCCATTGTAAGGAAAGGAGAGATAGTGTTACCTAGGTTGAGACATATCAGTTATCAAAACCCAAGTAAAAGCATAAACAAAATATTATAATACTATAGGTTATTGGATAAAAAAAAAAATCTTGTTCTAAGAATATCAACAATAAACAGTTTCCACTGTGGCAATTTCAAAAAGCCATCTGTCTGCGCTGTTTCAACTCTTCAAACACCGTACAATAACTGGATTTACATGGATGCAACAGATGTTTTATTTCTAATTAATTTTACATTTAAATCCAACAGGATGTTGATAAAACATGGTTGTAACAAATTAATTACAAAGTGAGGCGATAATAAAATTTATCACATAATGTAGTGTCCATCAAAACAAAACCAGTGAACCAAAACATCATTAGCTACGTCAATGTTCATTTGCCAGACCTGGATCAGATTTGCGTTCTTTAATTTATTTGCTTTATCAGGGGATACAATAGAGTGTTCGGAAATCATCACACAATACATAATTTCACCCTCAAATATAGAAATATTAGCATAAAAGTAGAACTCTTAAATTAGAACTATTTAAATTATTTTAGTTATGCAGTGGCCCATAAATTCTGGCACATCAGTAAACTTAATTTTACATACTTGTTTCAAATAGCCTCAGATTTCATATAATAGTTTTTAGCTATTTTCATTAAAAATCAATTTGTCTTTTAATGATTCCATATTTTTTGAGCATGGTAGGTTGAGGTAAAGCACAGGAGTGTGTGTGTGTGTGTGTATATATATAGCTGTAATTACTGCTGAAGGAACTTGACCTTGCATTATGTGAGAATAATTAAAATAGTGTTGTATACACAGGATTGTGTTCAGGATTTGCACTTCTCTAATGTTCAAAACACACCTAACAAATCATGTGATAAACTAAATAAGAAATGGCCAGAGTGGGAGAAGATGCATTTTTTTTTTTGGTTATTATAGATTAGATAATTGTCAAACTATGGCATGCTATATGGATTAAAAACCAATCCAATTGTGGTGCTTTAGAATGGGTTTATAAACAAATACATTATTCAATGCATTTTTAATAATATGCATTAAAAGAGGTATGGAATATAAAACAACATGTGCTTTCCCAATACAAGCCCCCTCAATGAAAGTTTACAAGGTGAACTAGTCTCTGATCAGACCAGATCCAATCAGGAATATCACCCAGTGAAATAGTGCTCACAATACTAAACTAAACAGGGCCAAGTGCTCGTAATACATTCAGTGCATAAACAAAAGATATACAACTGTGCATAAAGAATAAGCAACAAGATAGTGAAACAATACAAAGGAATAAAAAGAAACAATATTCAAAACACTACTAAAAAGAACCAACCCACATGCGTGGCTGGAGCCAACATGAGTCCAGGGAAGCAGAGCAATGAAAGAGAGATTCAGACCTGTCCCCAATGCAGCAGCCCAGGTTACCAAGCTCCCCCTAAGAAATCTCAAAGCACTACTATTTTAATACACAAAAAGATGACTCAACATAAAATGATTGAGACCTTTAAATAATGCATGACACAGGTAAAACCAGGGATAACCCAGAAGAAAGTAAACATGAAAGCAGTGGCTGGCTGACGTCCTACAATGATACAAACACAAAATAAACACAACCAAAGCGCTAAAGACAATTTAAAAAAATCAGGCGTTTGGTTACAGAATCATTAAAAGAAAAGAACATTACAAACAATTACCTCTGGGCGTTCAGAGAAACGGCCGTCCTGTACACAAAATATGCTGGAACTCTCCCTACAAAAATACAGAATAAAATAATATTTTAAAACAATTAAAATAGTACCAGTCACAAGAAGGAGGATTAAGGCTGTGCAATCACCTTATCTTGGAAAAAGTGAGGAATACTTGACAAAATCTACAAACTAGAATCCAGAATACACTAATTACACAACACAGCAGACAAAGGAATTAACACTTTTCCTGCTTTTCCAGGTGTATTTCATATACAAGATAATTAAGCCTTGATTGCTGTTAATTATGACCATCAGCTGTACCCTGTTATCCCCAGATATTACAATGTTATTTTAAATATTTTTTTTTTTTAGCTCCTAATCAATCTTACACTGATTAATAAATCAATCTATAATGAGATGGATGTGATTTACAAAATGCACTAATGAAAAAGACAAGCGTCCATAACCAAGTAATATTGTAAAGTCTGGTGGAAATGTCAACTCCCTTGGCAGTTTTTAAGTATAATGAGGGAGCTTTTATTTGTATTTTATTTTAAAATGAAACCAACTATACATATATATATATATATATATATATATATATATATATATATATATATATATATATATATATATATATATATATATATAAAAATATTTCACTTTCACTTGCAAGAAAATATGAAATGAAAACTGATGCACATTTTGAATAAACAGATTTTACAATGACGAAAAGAGGAAGTGACTTATACAAAGATGTGACTTTTTTGCATAGCTTTTAAAATATTAAAACTAAGATGCTGCTAATACTAGTTTTGTCAGATTCAGTCCAACCCTGGCAGTAATGAATGATACTGTCCCTGTTTATTTCTTTTTGTTCTACTTTCTCTTAAACCATCTTTATCCTAAATGGCAGCAATAGACAAGTTAATGAGAGGATTGTAACTGTGTACTGAGAAGAGATACTTCTGGATGATGAAAACATAAGTTACATCATGTTAGTGTGTTGTCATTGTGACACAGTCTTAACTCTCCAACAGCTAGTGTGCACTTGACCTTGGACGTGTGAAATGCAACAGTAAAGTGTGACTAAGTAAAAGCCATATGGTTCACTTATATAGTATGTAGTTTGTTTATACTTATGCAGTTTGCAAACATCCCTTCTGTGCTCTGTTTACTTACAAAAAACCCCAAAAATTAAACCAGCCAAAATCAAAGGAATCAATTTACTGATTAGAAAATGCACTCAGCTAGAAGGGGTGCTTATTCAAGTCAAAACCAATTATTGTCATCCATTAATAAATTACATTTTACACTGGGGTAAACTAGACTGGAGGATTTATCATCACAGTGTTGTATAACTGCTGTTGTATGCCCATTTTTACACCTCAAATAGTCATGAACCCTTCTGCTTTTTCCTGCTTTGTATATCACAGAACACAAAGCAAACAGATTACACTTTGTATGGCCTTTAACACTGTGGTTACATAGTAACTACATTGCAAGTACACCAACATCTGTACAAATGCACTGCAATTACAAAAAAAAAAAAACATTAGCAACTGACAATTATTATTATTTATTTATAGCAGGCTCAGCAAGCCATGCTATTAAAATAATGACAAAGCCTTGAACAGTGTCAGTGACATTGTACTGAATAATGCAATTGTGTAAAGAACCGGGTCTACTTTAATTTGATAAAACCCTGACATGTATTTTCATTTTTTAAATCACATAACATTCTGGAATGACCAAGCACTGGTTAAAAACAAACTCTATAAATACAATTACAAATAAGTCATGTGTGACATTATTATTTATTATTATTATTATTATTATTATTATTATTATTATTATTATTATTATTATTATTATACATTGTTCATTTTTCTTGCCATGTGGTTTTTAATCTTTAAAAGAAGAATTTAGAACTGCTCATGTAATATTATTAAAATTCCTACCATTTCATTTCTGCTGTAATGAACACTAAAACAATTCAATTAACAAGACTTTGCAAGTATTTGCTGAAACTAATAATGTATTTTAACTAAACTCAAATTGTTGCCTTCATTCACTTAGTCAAACACATTTATAATATCTGTTAAAGTGGAGCCACAGTAATATTTTCAATGCTTGTTTTAATTGTGTATGTGTAGTACAGAGAAGGCCCAATGCTCATTGCACGGCATGTTGGTGACAGCTAATACTTCAAAAGGACCCGAGACCCGTTTTTGTTGTACTCTTTGTTGCTGAAATTCATTTTAGAAATGATAGATTGATGGCTGTTGTGGGAAATAACACAGATGCTGGTTTATTTGCTTTTATTCTGGTAAAGAGTTTGGGGCCTGCAGTTTAATACTGAGGGAAACGCTAAGAATCCCTGCAGTTGTTTCTGCTATATATGTACAGTACCTGGCTTTTTGTAAAATATAATTCTCTCAGTTTAGCTTGAAAGGGTCAGTGTTGCTGTAGAAATACATTTTACAGCGTCAGATATTAATAACAAAAACCTTATGAAGGCTGTGGTTCCAGAAACAACCGCGTATTTATTTTTGGAGTGGCACAGTCCTGCTGCTGTTCCTCAGCTCAGAAGTAAGTGGTTTGTCTGCACTTCAAATCAGTAAACTGAGACAAAAATTGAATACATGATTAAATTATTAATTTGGCTCCAGCCACAGGTGACTAAAAAGGGTGAACACGGGTGCTAGTTTAGAATTGTGATGGTGAAGCAACGGTACGCTGGACTGTGTTTGTTTTGTTGTTTTGTAGTGTTGTTTTGTACAATGTAAATAAAAGCACATGAGCGCTTGAACTGCTGCATTCTGGTCTCTGAGTCTCCTTACCGACGTCACCCGGTCACATGGTGTCACTGGTCACGTGTTGTTCATCTAATTGTACCAGCACCTGTTACCAGTAATATTTGTAACTACACTGTAATTACACATTAACTAACTTAAAGATCCACATTTGCCTAAGTAAGTGTGATTAATAGATGTGCTTCTACAAAAAAAAGGGGACAATGAATGTCATATATGAATAATTCGGTATTGGAACTTTTTTCCAACGGTGCACCTTGCTGTTAATAACAGGACCAACATATTTTAAGGATGTGTATACAAATCAAAAATCAAGCAGGTTCAGCAAATTTGAATATGCAGTTCCAAATAATCACCTTCCAGAGCTCAATTAGTCAGGTGTCAGTATCATGAGGAAGTAGGACATTGTGACCTATATTTATAGTATGGAGAATACTATAAAAACACATCACCTCTGGGTTGTAAGTGCGGCCGCTAAATAGCCCGATGCACATTGCGACCCTCAGTATCGTGATTGCAGCTATTTATTTGTGTGAGTTGAGTACTTTGCATTGCTCTTAAGTTTACATAGACTGCAGTGCAAAATAATTTCCTGGCCGCCAGCAATCTGGATTTTGCAGCCACAATTGTTTGCACTATGCCTAGCCTTACATCAGCCCCTAAGTGTTATATTGTCCAGTGTATTGTCCAATAACATGCAACTGAACTCAATAAATAGCATACAGCATTTCAATGACATACTGTGGCAATGTTGATCCGCCCCTGTGTATTTCTGTGTTTTATGTTACGTGTTGTGTGTTAATGTTGGTGTATAGTCATTGGTACACGGGACATAAATGGGTCTGTGGAACACGAGTTGTTTAAAATGTATGTTTGTATTTAGGCACGAGGATTGCACTGCACTTCACGTGCAGATAAAATGTAATAATATGTGAGCACAGAGAATTGCACTTTATTAATTCACGTGCAGTTGTACCGAGACTCCAATTGAATGATTGATTAGCAATCGAGTCTCGGTACAGCTGCATAAAAGCAACATGTTCACCCACTCGGGGTTGTGTGTTCGGTGAGTGGAGAATGGGATTGG
This sequence comes from Polyodon spathula, assembly GCF_017654505.1. Classification (NCBI taxonomy): domain Eukaryota; kingdom Metazoa; phylum Chordata; class Actinopteri; order Acipenseriformes; family Polyodontidae; genus Polyodon; species Polyodon spathula. The sequence goes on along the minus strand of NC_054549.1, from coordinate 32,058,326 downwards.
AGGGATTAATCGTAGTAATAGTTAAAATATCAGCTCACCGTGTTTGTCTGTGTAGTCCGTTTAGTTTTTCTCTTTATTTTGGCGAAAGTGCTGTGTCCTGTGTTTTTGTTTGTCTTTACAACCTTTTATTTTCTGTTTGCTCATTATTAAATGTTGTGCGAAAGCAATCGCTCAGCTTCACCAAACTCCACCTTTCTGTTTATTTTCTGTTGGTTCCTGGTTCTGGTCTGACATCACCCACTACAGCCGTCTCTGTGACACATACATATAAAATAAAGCTAAATTTAGTGAGGAAGCAACAACATTTCAGAACACAATATGAATTCGAAAGGGTACTCATATTGTGCTCTATTCACAATTTTTCCATCGTAGATATCTGAAGAGTCCCACCTGCTTGTGATCTGATAAGATCTGATAATATTTTTCATTACTGCCATTGAACCCAAGGCACATATCTGTCAATGAGATCCCTTTGAGTTAAGAGGCTAGTTTCACAATGATCCAATCTGTCCTCTACAATATCTGCTGAGGGCATTTCATCCACAGAATTTTTGTAACTTCAAACGATTCAAAGGGAGAATTTCATTATGCACAATGTGCTCAAATACCTTTCAACTGGAATTGAAATAGGGAATATATATATTTATTTTGTATGGATAGATTATACTGCATCACATAGTTATTGGTCAGTTGATCCTTAATCCCAACTTTCCTTGAGGAAATGAAAATAATAGCATCCACTTGCTCGTACCTCATAAATCAAATGCAATTAAAATACAAGGAGCATATTATTGTGGTTATATGAAAAAATAAACAAGACAAATCTACACAAAAATGTGAAACTATAGTCTACATCATCAAAAATTACAAATATAGGGGGTCCCGAGTGACACATCCGGTAAAGGCACTCCGCGTGGAGTGCAAGATGCACCCTATAGTCTGGAGGGTGCCGGTTTCAGGCTATTCTACTGCCGACCATGGACGGGAATTCTCAGGGGGCGGCGTACAATTAGCTGAGCACCACCCGGGGGGGGGGAGAGGGCTTAGGTCGGCCAGGGTGTCCTCGGCTCACCACGCACCAGCGACCCCAGGAGCCTGCCTGTAAGTTGCCCAGAGCTGCATGGTCCTCCGGCGCTGTAGCTCTGAGGTGCCTACATGGCGGACCTGCAGAAAGGAAAGAAGAAGACGTCTGATGGCACACGTTTGAGAGGACGCGTGTGTCCGTCTTCGTCCCTCTCGAGTCAGCACAAGGGTGGCAGCTGTGAGTCGGGTTGAAATGAACAATAATTGGTCTTACTAAATTGGGGAAAAAATAAGAAAAATAATTGGCTATTCCAAATAAAAAAAAAAAAAAAAAAAATTATAAATAGCTTGAATTCAGTTGGGTTTTCAGTCTTGTACTCCAATCCTTATATTAATCCAGAGCTAAGCAAGTGGGAAGTCATGGGATTGAATTGTGGTTCGACCGTTGTCTGATGTTACATTTATATTAGGCACACATTTTTCAATGTTCCCATTTGTCTAGACCTGTCTCAATCTAATTAGTCCATGCTTTCTTGGTTCTTACTTTCACATAATTTTTTTTTTTTTTTTTCTGAATTTCTTTGCTGTGAATGTCTGTAAACTGTCAATTTGAAGTCAGATTTGCACACAATCACTCATCTGCTTTGTATAAATTCCAATCAAAAAACTACCATACTAGAGAATAATACATTAAATTCCCCACTTTGAGGTACTTACTGTAGATTCACCTGCTATCCGCTCAGATCCTGAACCAGCTTTAAGTACCAGAATCTATCCTACCCACAAACAGCTTTGAAAGCTGGTCCAAATTAAGTTTTCCACACCTAGAAAACAATGCCATCAGGCATGATGTACTAAAATAAAACACAAACACTTTTATCACAGCTATATAATATTCACTAACTTGTGTCAGCTTCAATTGATACATGTCATTGCATTGCTATCACGTGACATCACTTATCTTATTTGCAGACTGTCATTATGTAAACTTGACTCTGACTTGAAAATCTATCTAATGTAACTTCAGTCGGATCCAGTTGTCAAATATTGAGTTTTATTTCACTCATTTTAGTTTATATCAGCCATTGAAACTGACTCTTCGTTAATTTTAACTGTGGATATTTTTATATTTTTTGACAGTATTTACATTACTAAATGTGACGTCTTAACCATCTGACTCTCGTTTTTCTTCACTGTCTCTCTTCTTTACTGTACCATGCACCGAATCTCTTTATGAGTACAAAAATGTAACATTGATGTGCTAGAGAAAAAAAAAAAAAAAAACACAAAACACTGGCTTTCTTAAAAAAAATAGATACAATTTGACTTTAAATTAATTGCTTAATAATCATCATCCCAACAAAGCACCTTAAACTCTTGTGCTGTCTGGTATATGCTAGAGCCAATGGGAGAGAATTACCTAGCAACAACGTTACCTAGAATATGGAAGGATAACAAAAACAAGGATCAGACAGAGAAAATGGTGTGTGTTACACTACGGATTTCCATTCTGCAAATATTATGACATTGCATCATAAACCCAAGGCACACGAAGGAGTTTATAAACTGGTGGTATAAGGTGGTACTGCAGCTTGAAGTGTTTGGTTACTTCAACCATATAGCACCAGCACTTGAGAATAACATCAAATTAGTCACTGCCAGTGTCGAGATGTATAAAAAAAAAAAAAAAAACAGGCGGTCAAATGAAACAGGGTGTTTAAATTCATGCAGTTTTAAAAAGGGTATGAACTCATATATCCAGAGGCAGCTGAAGACATTTCAGAAGATGTAAACAACTTGTTACTTTATAGATATTATAATTAGTCCAATCCAAATAGAATTAGACAAGGCGTTCTTCATTTTTTCATTGCACAGATGAAAATACAGCATAGCACAAAATTAAAGACAACATTTGAGCAATAAGACTCAATTATAAGAGCAATTTTTGTCTTAAGTAATTATGTTTCCAGAGGTATTTTATTAGACCATAGTGTCTGCTTTAGTGATATTAGACAGCAGGATGGTTTGTGGGTGAGTGCAAGAGTTGGATTGAGTTCTGCTCATCTTAGATTCAAAGTTACCAAACCAAGATAGGGTTAAGATTCTATAACAGCTTTTCCTTGATGATTACTTTATAAATAAAATGGAAAATAAGCAACAGGTAACACTTTGCATGGTCTCTAACAACACTGTGGTTACATAGTAATTACATTGTAAGTACCCAAACATGTGCAAATACATTGTCGTTACACAAACACTAGCAACTGCCCATATATATGCATTTTCTTAACTGAACAGGAAGATACACTCAAACTACACAACCCTGTGTTAAACAGATCTGGGTGCTAAGATCAAAGTTAAATTGAAAAGTGAACTATTGTTCAGCATGCAACACTACTGTTTTTCTAAAATGCCTTTTGAAAGAACAGGTTTTTTTTAACAAAGTTAGATGGATTGTTATCCACACTTGAGTGGTTAATTTCTTCAGCACTACTCGTCTTTGGTAAAGACTTTTAATTGGATTTAGGTCTGGGCTCCAGACATGACTACAGAACAGCATTGATTTGGTGCTTTCTTAAAATCAGTTACTTTTAAATGTGTGTTCATTATCTTGCTGAAAAGTAATCCTTTATGTCCCTTAAAAGGCTAAAAAGAACCATTTAGTTCAGTTCAGTTTGTATATTATTTTTCAGTCACTAGATTTCATTATTCAAAGTCTCACTTTTCAACTATACTAGTTCCTACAGTTTTGTGGATCTACATTTCAGGTATTACTTTCCATGTAAGTGATGAGCAATCTAGCACTATAACATTTCTATATTTATTTTGCACTTCTGTTTTGTCTGTTGAAATTGCAATGTGTACCTTAATAAACATGCAGGTTCAAATGCTGTGTAGTGTTAATGCCACTACAAGTATCCATTCATTTTAGAAAATGCAGCCCTGTAATATATCTTTCCTTATAAATTCCTACAAAATATCAATGGCAAAGTAATGTTTTTGTACTAAAATGTGGTCAATGCACATTGGTAAGCCATTGCAGTACCATGGTACCAAGTGCGCTAATGTATAATGTGCAATGATCAAAATCCTTTGCATTTACATTGCTAGTATTACTGGCTGCCTAATGGTTCTGCTTAGGTTTCTTCAGAGTAAAATGCACAGGGATATCTCAATGTTTTCTGTAATGGGTTTCGTGATATTAACAGTAGTGTTTTGTTTGTTTTTAGCACTTGTAAGTTTATGGTTAGTGATGGATAATGGCACTGGCACAGTCCTGACATATACATCTGGTCTACACCATTCATTCTTAGGCCTCTCCCAACAATAAATACCTAATAAATGGATTTCAGTACATTTTTAATACCAGCTATTGTGATGTGATCTTTAATCATGTAGCAGCAGTTAGCCAAGGTGTTGAGAGAACTCTTTATCCAGGGTTTATCTGCCCATTGTTATTTATTGTAGGTTAAATTGTGTGGGGAGCGCAATAGATTTATCATAGTTTCATCATTAGTTGTTGTAGTTGGCCAAGTAGAGGCAATCAGTTTTATTTAAAGGTTCCAGTTTGCAGTAATATTTATTTTATATATAAAATGTGTCCAGATGTTTTGTAAGTCTTGAAATAATGATCTAAATAGTAGTCGGTATTGTTTAAATACTCTTACATCATTAGATTATGAACCCTCCCCTCCCAGCTTACTTTTGACACTAAAATACATTAAAATGACACATGTAAGATTACAGATTTCCATAATCTCAGAAACAAAGTAGCTATTTGAATTCTAAAGCATGTCATGCATGTCTTTTGCATATAGAGACTCTGGAATGTGTGTTTATCCACATTATTAAAATAATGTATTCAAATGCATTACCTAACTTCAGCACTCTGTTATAATGTTGTCATTGAGCAGCCACAACACATTCACACAAATAAAAGTAATTCATGAACACAGCAGAGAAGTTCTGCAATTTCCCTCCTCAGGGCTTATGTCACCTTGAGTAAATATGCTCATTAAGTTAAACAGAAAAGGGTAAATATAAATAATTGTAGCCTCAAAGATTATAGGTGCTCCCTTGAGAAGTATTAACCATCAGCAAGAATTAGTTCCTGAAACTATCTTCACGATATGTTGAGAAAGGGAACTTTTCTGCTGATTTCAATGTAGCTATTAGTTTAATGCCGCAGTCAATACAATGTATGTTCAGATCTCAGGGTTATGCTTTAATCATTTAGAAATTGAATTTATTCAGAGGTAAGCTGTCTTTACACCATGTCACTGAGATATATAAGCATGCTGCTCTTCCTATACATTAGGATCTTATGAATGTCACACGGCTTTGCTTTAACTTGGAAACTAAATAGAAATTAAGGAAGATCATCGTTTTCGCCCCAGATGGTGTCAATCTTATGCTTCTAGCATCTTAACCAGGGACTCAATGTTGCAGCTATACACAACCTTACAATAAATATGGGGATGGTATTGGACATAGCATGCCTCAGTACTAGTTAAAGGTATTATATATATATATATATATATATATATATATATATATATATATATATATATATATATATATATATATATATATATATATATATATATATATATATATATATACACACACACACACACACACACACACACACACACACACACACACATATGATGGGATGCATTGCAACTTTAAGTAACGACGTAGATGATATACAACATTATTATAAATCCTTTTGTGGTGTGTACTGCTGTGAAATATTGGAAGCTGAATCAGAAATTAATTCCATACCAAAGTGGTCATATTTCAGAAAATATAACTGAAACACAGAAGGAATACATTTCAATGATGCTTTACGTCCTGTTACAGTTCATTGCATATGTATTGTTGAGCATCTTTCCAAGTCTAAACCCAGGGTAATTGAAAAGCTACCAGCTACTATACAGAAGTCAAATCAAGGTTTCATTTTCATCCAGGGGTATGCTCCAAACAACAGACGTATATTCCATAGATGTACTCTTAAAAGGCAAACTGTAATTACTATCAAAGGCTGTTGTGATTACGAAGTGTCTGGTATGCAACAACCAACTGTCTGTTTGCCCATGCATTCATGCATGAAGCAGTTCATTATAGAGGACCAACCATGGGAGTGTCCATTAAGTTGAGCTAATTTCAGGCACAGATGGTTCACAATAGTTTAATGTCTGCTTGGTGGCCAGATTAAGTGACTTTTGCATGGCCTTAGACTTCCCTAGAACCTATAAGCATCCAAGGAGGAAATAAAAACGGGTTTATCATTTTGATAAACAACCACCCTCAATGCTGCAGGATGCTCTGTGTAACTCAGCAGAGTCAAATACTATTAAATTGTCATCAGGTCCAATGGCAGAAGTTATAAGTTCTGCTACCTGAGTTATAGTTAATGGTTTTTTACAATGTCTAACACAAATCAGGTTTGCGGTTTGGCTTTTTAATGTTGCTTTACTGATAACATTTTACCACTGTCCAGGGAAATATTTTTCCAGCATGTAGAATGAGGAGTTACTGTTCTGTTTGTTTAGTCATCTAAAAAGCAATACATTCAGAATACTAAGAAGAACAAATTTCAGAAAAAGCATACTTTCACACAGCTGTTTACATCAGCATACTGATGTGCAGTACACAGTTTTAAGTGTGTGTGTGTGTGTGTGTGTATATATATATATATATATATATATATATATATATTAATATATATATATATATATATATATTATTTGTGAATAAACCCAACTAAAATATTAACATTAATCTTAGACTACCTTAGCTAAAGTAACACTGGATAGTCCAAGATTAGTGATAATCGGGGTGTGTGAAACAGGAACAATATTCACTATCTCTACATTTCAAGACAACAAATCATTCCTTTATAACAGAATGGAAGCAATTAACCCAGAGTTGAATGGCTGTAAAAACATGTTGGATGGAGTGGCTGGGAAATAATATAAGTGTCTTCATTTAGCATTTACAATACTGCCTCAAACTAAGATTAGAATTTGTGCAGCAGTTAACATCAGGTTTAATGTAGATTGGATAGGTGTATAAGTATCTCATTTATATGGAATGTCACTAAATTACTTTAAGGCATGCATTTCCAAATGGTTTTGCACCTGATTATTTAAAAATAGCACTAGAGAGAGGATGTAAATTAATTACCTGTTAAGTAATACAGAAAAATGTCTGAATTCATTAAAAAAGCAAAAGGGAAAGAGAATGTTATAGTGCCTTCAACACCTGGAAATTTATACTCAGTGTTACTTTCTGAAAATCATGGCATTCTTTCCGAGAATGTCTTTCTTTCATGTAAACCATGAAAAGCCCAAGACACATTAAATATGTGTGATCTCAAGGTAACGTTTAAACTTGTGCTCAAGTTGCTGTGTAAATGTACACACACTTTCAGGCATGTGAAGAAGCTGCAATGAAAGTTTGGCTGTTTCAGGCAGAAAAAATAAACATTTAAGGGTGATTTTGCGAAGGCATCATTTGCGCTGTCCCTCCAGTAGCATTTCAATGTATGTTTTGCATTACATTTTATAAAACCTGCGTACAGTAGGTACTTAAACTAGGTGACTTAACAGAGCAACACCATAAACATTAATGCTGAAAGACTTAATCTAGATGCTCAGACACTTAAAATATGTTTTGGGTTAATCCATAACTTTAAACACTGCTTGCATTTATACACTAAACTTTCTGATTAAATGCCAATTCATAATGCTTAATTATTCCTACAAATAGGAGATGAGTATTTATTCCAAAAAGGCCACATTTGATTAATTGCAGGTAAAATGTTATTTGGTCTATAAACCCACAGTTCAATGCAGTGTCATAACTTTGGTTTCAAAAGTGAGAGGGACACTGCATAAAGATTATTCTATCTGAAATAATGAAAAAGTGAGGGGGATGAATCTTACAATCTTGCTTTCTTTCTAGGCCTCTCTAATTAGCTTTTCGTGTTTCGTGTTGGTGGGTTTATTTTTGCAGAACCTGTCCCATGCTCTCAATATTGTTTGAGTTAAATCTGCAGGGCTTTGTCAGTGGAAGTACTCTGTAATGGCTATTAAAAACACTGCACTGAACAATAAGGATGCTTATACTTTCACCAGCAATTTAGAATGCATTGTTGCAATGGAAGCAAGTGCAATTCATGTAATTGCTGTTCAGCTTTTATCATGTGGTATTGTGATTGTAGTGCAGATATGCATTTTTATTAATAACTATGCAGATCACTTTTGTTGGGAAAGAGACAGTACATAAAAGCTGCCGCACTTTCAATGGAATCATTTAGAAATTAGAATTACATCTATTATTAACCTGTATACTGCAGATCGAGGTGCAAGTGGAATCTCTGTGTCTTTGCTTCATTCAGGTTTTGCAGGGGACAAGGATACACTGTCCCTCTGGGCCCTTTTCATTCTAGTCTGCTTAATGCACTGTAAAATTGTAAAGCACTGTAACTCAATTTATGACCAGCTCACCAATAACACCACTCTCTGCTAATCTTGTTTGTATTTAAAAATATGTTATAACCATCTCTTTACTAACTCTGTGCTATTCATTCCTCTGTGTTGTTTTTTTAAAAGGGATTGGAAAACTGATTTGTTACTGTATACCAGGCAGTTTTATAACAAATCTAAAGCCAGGATGCTGAGGTATCTTTGCAGCAGTTTCGTAAAAAGCATATTTTTTAGGACCAGTTTTGCCACCCAAGGCAGCTTGATCAGCTCTAAATATGTGTTTTCCTATATGTAGTTTTTTTCAATTATATGGCTCTGTAGTCAAGCATTACCAAACTTTCTTTTCTGTTGGCAGAAGGAGGTACGTGTGAGGTGATAGCCGCACATAGGTGTTGTAACAAGAACCGAATTGAAGAAAGATCACAAACAGTAAAGTGCTCCTGTCTACCAGGGAAAGTCGCTGGGACAACGAGAAACAAACCCTCCTGTGTTGATGGCAAGTACATTTTTGTTCACTTTAATGATTAATAATAAAGAAAGAAAACATGATTTAAATAATATTTCCTATTTTGTATGACTTCTAAGTGCAATCATTTAAATGGTAAAAGACACAGAAGTTTTAGAGACAAGAAAAGAAAAAAGGATAGATGGGTAGGTTTTTTTTTTTTTTTAAACAAAAGAACATTCTATTCTGGAATGTTTTTAGTAAGCAAGCTTAGTAAGTCTACTTTTAACATGATTGATTTATTATTTCAGTTTTTATAAAAGTTATTTTTTAAGGATAAGCCCCTTGAGAAATAACATCTTGTTAGTGAGAGGGCCCTAAGTCTCTTGACGTATACTGCAGAAAAAGAATACACTCTGACCATGTTTGCATACAGTACATGCAAGATAAGCATTCTACTGGAAAGCAAGATTACAGTCTTTAAGCAGAATGGTTGACTCAGCACTTCAGTCTGAAATCATGGACTAGACTAAAACAAATGGATTTCCTATTTAAAAAAAAAAATCTAAACCACTTTTAAAAGACAAACCACATCAAGATTTTGTTAAGCAGGGATGCTATGAAAATCCTCTTGTAAGATTAACCATGTTCTCAGCATGGTTTAACACAGCATACTTGCAACTGAGTTATTTATCCAGTTGGCTAGACAAAATAAGTATTTTTTTGCTACATAGACAAACTAATCCAAATATAAGTGACATACCGTGTATATTGAAATAATCTCAAACAGTATAAAATCACAGTCCAGTCTTGTAACTCACAAACCAGACACATTGCAATCATAAATCATAAGGGAATTGATAAATCATCAGCTGGATAAATAGACAGCTCACAGATTAGATCATTACCCCAGCAGGTAATGTATGCACTGGAAATAATTCCCGAATCAGGAGTTATGAGAACCCCACAGTGTTGATCAACAAAGAGTGATGTAGTTAGTGGGGAATGGTAAGCAGTATTTATTTTTTAACAAAAAGTAACCTCTTTACTCAGGAGTGTAATAGCCCTGCTGTGCACTGACAAATAGGTCTTTGTTAATATATAGTATAAAATTATAATTGTGTTATTTTGTTATTTGTATTTTCATAGGAAAGTAAATGTACAATTTACCATCAACATGGCCTAGTTGAGCATTAACTGAATTAGTGAGTTGTGAACTAACGCAATGTAATACTAAATCAATCTCATCTGGATTCATCTGGTAAGCATAACCCTTCAACAAATTAAGCAATTTATCTTTTTTATATAACAATTGATCTAGTGTTTTAAAATCTCTGCATACTTTAAAGTATTCTTTAAAAAAAAAGTGAAATAGCTTGCATAATTCAGAGCTTTAATCATATTCCTGCCAAAGTAGCACAAATCCCTTGAGTTTGTGAAACAACTACCAGTATTTCTATTTTTAGTTGTAAGAATAAACGTCAATTCATAACCCTAACAGATCCCTAGCTTCACCCAAAAAAGACTTTTAGTACTGTCAGAAATTGAGATACAAGATTGTCTGAACTTGGGCATGTGTTATGCACCTGTGCCTGAAACAGGAACAGGAATCTGGGGCATTATTAAAAGGAATGAGAAATATACTGCATGCATTTTAAAAATGGTTTTCTAAGGTGATTAGTCTGTTAATATCATTTATTAAGGATAAATTATTTACACATAGGCAGTGATCTCTGTCCTAAAACCTACCTGTGTAGAGGGGCTTTATAGAAGGGATTTTTTAGAAGTAATCAGTATAGGTAGTTTTGCTCAGTTTATGTATTTCTTCACAGTTTGGGAAAAATGTGATTTCAAATCCAAATAGTCAGCTGTTCATCCCTCTAGCCCTGCTGAGGCCTAGATAAGCAGAAATCTTGGGACCCAATGTTATTAATGTGCTGTCTTTATGAGTAACGAGCAAGCTTGGAGAATTATTTCACACTCCTGGGAAAATCTGTGAGCCCTGTCCTTTTTCAACACTGTTGGAAACAATGCAGGAGATCTGCACTTTTCAATTTGGTAAATCTGGATGACTGTATTTATAAAACAGTGTAGGCTATAGTGTTCTTTAGGAGGGTGATTTAGTTTAGGCCTTACAGAGTCTTTTTGTGCTAGTATTCCTTACCACTTTACTGTCTTTTTTGTTTCATTTATGGTGACCTTATTAGACACTACCCTTAACTGATCTTGAATCACCATGTGAAGAGTGGCTTTCTCATATATATATATATATATATATAATATATATATATATATATAGATATATATTATATATATAATATATATTATAACATTGTCACATGATTCGTACTAAGCATGTGTTGCTATATTAGTAGGCTAAAATCACTAGGCTATGACATTTGCCTGGAAACTTAATGTCACAATATGTGTGACCTTTCTCTAGTCTCAGACTAATTATCATTTGCAATTATTGATCAGCAGCTTTATGGCAATAAATAAATAAATGGTATAACTCTGTCAAGCGAAACTGCTTTGCCCACAATGTTGTACTTTATTGATACCTGCTTTTAACACTAACATTTTGTGAAAAATATTGGGTTAAAAAAAAATTTCATGCCATTCAGTATGTATAAATACAAGCAAAACACCCTTTCCCATGTATATTTTACCATGTGGAACATCTGTGATTGTAATTGATGGAGAATAAACCCTTCTGTTCAGCCAGAGGCTATTTACAGTGTGGGTGACAAATTGTCAATCTGTATTTGACGGTTTTTCTGAGGAAAGAAATACCCAGGAACACCATATCTTTGTTTACATATTTTAACTTGGAAATAGCACACACGTTACATAGGAGATCTATGGGTATAACAAGTTAATGAAAGCTATACTTATAGGGCAAAATAACAGAGATTTCCTGTTGGTATTAGAATTTAAATAAAGCCCCAAACTACATGTTTGTAATAATATTTCCACTTTTTGACTAATAATGAATTGAAAAACATAACAAAATGCATTTAGCTATTCGGTGGAGTGGTAGCACTCAGGCCTCCGCTGTTAGGTGCATGGTATTGGTACTGGCTGTTGTCTCTCTAACAGCAAGACTGCATTTTAAATAAAAAGGTTTCAATTGTTCCCTAAAACATGGTATTTTCAACACAGTAAAATTTAAAGTGGAAAAAAAAACAAAAAACAAAAAAAACACCTGGGATTCTTACAGTAAATCTGGGGGTCTGTGGGGAATTTTATAATAAAACAACATTTCCTTTGAAAACTAATGAATAGAGCCTTTTGGGAAAAATGTATTTATTTTCAATTTGTTTCACTTAAAAAAATTCAAAAAACTTAGTGATGAATCTCAAAGGGGTAGGACATAATTAGTCCATGAGATAATTCAGAATTCAGCAGCTGAAAAACACACTATGTTGTTCTTTGAGTCTTTTATAATTCTATTACATGTATCATGGCTTTCGTTGAGCCACTGCTATGTATAGGATTGGTCAGCCATATTAAAAGTTACTTTATACCCATGGTTCCCAACCTGGGGGGGCGCCATCGTGACAATGTCATTCTGCTTAAGAATTAGCAGTGCATAATTCATGAGACGTCACAAGCCTAACATGGGTGATGCGTTCGGAGAGGAGAGGAAAGTAACGACAGCTGATACGATTATAGCGTCTGAAGAAGTATTTAGAATTTGAGCGTTTTTTTTAGTTTTGTTTTATTTCATATTTATAATGAATGTCTGAAATATAAAATGTCTAATCGTTGTGCAACCGAACAGCTACCTAAAGAAAGAAAAAGAAAACGCATTCCTACTTGGACAGCTATCTAACATTAGGGTTTATGGAAGGGCTTACTGAGAAAGCACGGCCTCAATGTTTTTCTGTGGTGAAATACCAATTAGTATAAAGGATGCTTTTGGAAAAGTAGGGAACGACGCACAGATGACCACAGAAGCTTCTTTTTGCTGTTCACTTATAATTGCAAAAAAAATAAAAACACACACTATCAACGAAGAACTTATCAAAGCAGAGGCTGTGTGGTTCAGTGCTTAAAGAAACAGGTTTATAACTAGGAGGTCCTCAGGTCAAATCCCAGCTCAGCTGCTGACTCACTGTACTACCCTGGGCAAGTCACTTCACCTCCTTGTTCTCCATCTTTTGGGCGAGACGTTGTTGTAAGTGACTCTGCAGCTGATGCATAGTTCCCACACCCTAGTCTCGTAGCTTGTAAAGTGCTTTGTGATGGTAGTCCACTATGAAAGGCACTGCATAAAAATTAAGATTATTATTATTATTAAATGGTCAAGAAAAATGTGTGCATCGCAAATGGCAAATAATATTAAAACAGTGAAAGACAGGATAAACAAAATGGCTGTAAACACTTGTACAAAAATTACAGATGACACAATTTGCTATCCAGTTGGATGAAACAACCACAGTGGCAGATGAGGTGGTCCTACTTGTGTATGTGCTGTATGAAGCTGAACTAAAGGAGGATATCTTAAAGTCTACAAAGCTTAACACCACAACTACGGGTGAGGATATTTTTTTGTGAAGTGGAGCGTTACTGTACAGCGCACAGCCTGTCATAGGAAAACCTCATGGCATGTTATTCTGATGGGGCAGCTGCTATGATGGGATAAAATAAGGGCTTCATTAGTCGCTTAAAACAAAAAGCTCCTAACTGCGTAATATTTCATTGTATGATTCGCCAGGCACAGGCAGGTATCAGTGGGAGGACTTCAATAAAACGCTGAGCACAGTAGTTACAACTGTAAACTACATTAAAGGTTGGTCACTTAACAATCGACTCATTGCTGAGACGTGTGAAGATGAAGCTCAACAAACAATCCCATTTCTCAACGAAGTTCAATAGCTTTCACGTGGGAAAGTGTTAGTTTATTTTATTGAACAAGTCAACACGAACATACTGCAATGCAAGGAAGCAACTGATGCTTTTGCCAAGCTTGAGAAAGACCTCACCTGATTTTCTTTGCTTTCAAAAGCACTTCAGGGAAAACAACACACGGATCTCTTTGTGATGTTTGTCAACAACATAAAAGCACTTCAAAAGGAACTCAAATCAAGGTTCTCAAGATGACTTTTCTGAAGATACATGGGTGTTGGATCCTTTTCTAGCGAAAATAGGAGATGGCATACCTGAATTGTGAAGACGAACTTACAGATCTACAAGAAAATTCACTATGCAAACGATACTTTCAGGAGTATGGCTACCAAACATTCTGACTTGCTGAGGGAGTAAATGTTGCACCCAAATTAACTGTGCATGCAACCACTAGAATCCTTCTCCAGTTTGTGACCACATACCTGTCCAACACTGCATTCAGTGCACTGGGGAGTATCAAAACCAAAGATGTGCAGGGTGGTTTTCGACTTGCTGTTACAAATATAATGCCAGATATCTCAACGCTTGTAAAGGATCTTCAAGCTCAGGGTTCTCACTAACGGCAACGGAAAAGATATGTGTAATTTTGATACATGTACTTTTACACTGTTGTTTATACTGTATTCTGTAGCTATTTATGTATATCATGTGTAATTTACAGTATATAGCCTATACTGCAAGAACTGTAGGCTGAACCATTGCTTTATACAATGGCAACTGCGAGTAGTACATGGAAAATACACAATACTCTATACAAAATTACAGTTGCAAAAAGGACAGAAATATACCCCTCCCTAGTGGTCAATTTTCAACCCCCCCTCAATTGTCAACCTGCAGCCCCTATATACAGTATAAACCAATCGTACAAGAGTCAGGTCAGAGCTGCTATTAAACAGCATTGATATATTTAAATATGAAGCACAGAAAGTCTAAAACAGCAAATGTATTATCGAAAGCTCTGTCATCAGGAGGTTAACTGAGGTTACTCAACCCGGATTAAACAAAAAACAACAATGGAGCATGATAGAGAACCCACATATTATAAAAATCTAATGCTAAGAAACAGTAGATGGTATAAAGCATCCCACAATGTAATTAATTATGCACTCAGCCAAGCTACCAGCGATTTGCAAACTCCCTCTAGACAGAAAAAATCCTAATAGAAATGATAATTTTCTAACCAGTCAACTCTGGCATTACAAAGAAATAGAAGTCATAAATACCCATGTCTGCACCTCCAGATGATCACATCATGTAAAGAATTATTATGGTCATCTGGTTGCTGCTATTTTGCATCATAATGGAAACTACATTTATAGAAAGGAGAGTGTTTCCTGTCGTAATGATAGTGGTGCAGTTAAATTGTGTTGGGGTGAAAAAACAAGACTTAATTCTTAACAAACAGAAGCAATAAAAGACACTCTACTTAGCTTATGGAATGTCAATAAGACTCTCTTAACCCCGAAAATGGCTTAACATTATTTTCAGGTTACTAAATACACTAAAATATATGTTTAGATACAGATTTTGAACATGTTTTTGACAGATAGTTTTATAATTAGACTCTTAGAATAAATAAAGAGTTGTTTTCTTTTTCCATATTTTACTGCTACTTGACTTGCATACAATAGATTATATTTCTGCAATGGCAAACTATAGCTCTGTGGCAGAGCAAAGCTCTGCCCTTTTTAAATTGGCAGGGATGGGGTTAACTTCCCCTGCCTGCCTGGGTTTATTATGTTCAGGTGGCTGGGGTTGATTAGTTGATTAGGTTGATTAACGATCAATCAGCGCCCAGCCACCTGATATAAAAGGAGGCCTCAGCTTCTCATTTGGGAGAGGGAGCTGAGGAAGCAGGTTGGTGTTTTGTTTTGTGGTTTTTTTGAATTTTCTAAATCCAGTGAAGGCATTGCCCAGCCTGGAAACTTTATTTTTGTGAGTTTTGTTTTTGCTTTATTTGTGTTTGAGTATCTGTTATTTTGCCCTTGTGCACTTTATTTTTGTTTATTTATAATAAAATAGTTATTTTTTTTGAACTGCAGTCTGTCTCTGGGCCTCTATCCACTCGCCAGCCTGCCACATTTGGTGTCAGAAGTGGGATAGCGCCACCTAGAGGCTCAGAGCAGTATTTATTTTTTTTTTGAGAAAAAAAAATGGGAAAGAAGAGCAGACAGTGGAAAAGGCAGGACAAGCAGCAGCTGAAGAAATGTAAGCTGCTGCAGCCACCGCTGGAGGACCCGGCCAGCCTCTTCCCCTGGTGTTCCTGGTGTGGGAAGGAGGACCATCGTTGGCGGTCCTGCCCAGACGTGCCACCGGCAAACTGGTGTGGCCGGTGTGAGGAGGACGGCCACAACTGGGCAGGATGCCCCTACAACCAGGCCCAGGAAGAGGTGCAGTGTTCACCCCGGGCATCAGGGGCCACCCCACTACCTCCAGCACCACCACCTTCACCACCGTCCCAGGAGATCTGGGACTGGTTGATGCACCCTGAGGCAGACCTCGTCCACGATCTCCCCATAGTTATCAACACGCTGTGGCGTCGAGATGGGGAGAGGTGGGAACAGTGGGAGGAACAACACCACCCGGCCTCCTTCCCAGAGGTTGCCCTCATGGTGGTTAATTACCTGGCGGTAGACATGGGAGATCCACCGGTCACTCCAATAAAGAGGGGTGAGCCGCCTTCCCGAGAGCCAGAGAGGGGTGAGGAGCTGCCGTCGTTCCCAGAGCCAGAGAGGGGTGAGGAGCTGCCGTCGCTCCCAGAGCCAGAGAGGGGTGAGGAGCTGCCGTCGTCTCCCAGAGCCAGAGAGGGGTGAGGAGCTGCCGTCGTCCCCAGAGCCAGAGAGGGGTGAGGAGCTGCCGTCGTCCCCAGAGCCAGAGAGGGGTGAGGAGCCGCCGTCGCTCCCAGAGCCAGAGAGGGGTGAGGAGCTGCCGTCGTCCCAGAGCCAGAGAGGGGGAGGAGCTGCCGTCGCTCCCAGAGCCAGAGAGGGAGGAGGAGCTGCTGTCGCTCCCAGAGCCAGAGTAAGGAGGATCTGCTGTCGCTCCCAGAGCCAGAGAGGGAGGAGGATCTGCTGTCGCTCCCAGAGCCAGAGAGGGAGGAGGATCTGCTGTCGCTCCCAGAGCCAGAGAGGGAGGAGGATCTGCTGTCGCTCCCAGAGCCAGAGAGGGAGGAGGATCTGCCGTCGCTCCCAGAGCCAGAGAGGGAGGAGGAGCCGCCGTCGCTCCCAGAGCCAGAGATGGAGGGAGGAGCCGCCGTCGCTCCCAGAGCCAGAGAGGGAGGAGGATCTGCCGTCGCTCCTCAGAGCCCGAGAGGGAGGAGCCGCCGCCGCCCTCAGAGCCAGAGGGAGCCGGCCGCCGCCGCCTCCGCCACCAGAGGGAGCCGGACCGCCGTCGCCGCCTCCGCCACCAGAGGGAGCCGGGCCGCCGCCGCCGCCTCCGCCACCAGAGGGAGCCGGGCCGCCGCCGCCGCCTCCCTCCGCAGAGGGAGCCGGGCCGCCGTCGCCGCCTCCGCCACCAGAGGGAGCCGGGCCGCCGCCGCCGCCTCCGCCACCAGAGGGAGCCGGGCCGCCGCCGCCGCCTCCGCCACCAGAGGGAGCCGGGCCGCCGCCTCCGCCACCAGAGGGAGCCGGGCCGCCGCCGCCGCCTCCGCCACCAGAGGGAGCGGGGCCGCCGCCTCCGCCACCAGAGGGAGCCGGGCCGCCGCCTCCGCCACCAGAGGGAGCCGGGCCGCCGCCTCCGCCACCAGAGGGAGCCGGGCCGCCGCCTCCCACCAGCGGGAGCCGGGCCGCCGCCTCCGCCACCAGAGGGAGCCGGGCCGCCGCCTCCGCCACCAGAGGGAGCCGGGCCGCCGCCTCCGCCACCAGAGGGAGCCGGGCCGCCGCCTCCGCCACCAGAGGGAGCCGGGCATTCCGCCACCAGAGGGAGCCGGGCCGCCGCCGCCGCCTCCGCCACCAGAGGGAGCCGCCGCCGCCGCCGCCGTCCGCCACCAGAGGGAGCCGGGCCGCCGTCGCCGCCTCCGCCACCAGAGGGAGCCGGGCCGCCGTCGCCGCCTCCGCCACCTCCGCCACCAGAGGGAGCCGGGCCGCCGTCGCCATGCTACCTTGGACATTCGGGGCCCCCTCAACCAAAGAAGGCTTGGGGGCTCCGACATCAACCCCGCCCACCACCACCCACCATAACAGCCCACCCAAGGGACATAATTGGACTCTTGGGGGGAGGAGGGTGGGGGGGGGGAAGGGGGGAGTTGGCCGATTGCGGCCGGTGTACGTTGTACATGGGGGGAGGTGTGTGGCAGAGCAAAGCTCTGCCCTTTTAAATTGGCAGGGATGGGGTTAACTTCCCCTACCTGCCTGGGTTTATTATGTTCAGGTGGCTGGGGTTGATTAGTTGATTAGGTTGATTAACGATCAATCAGCGCCCAGCCACCTGATATAAAAGGAGGCCTCAGCTTCTCAGAGGGAGCTGAGGAAGCAGGTTGGTGTTTGTTTTGTGTTTTTTTTTTGAATTTTCTAAATCCAGTGAAGGCATTGCCCAGCCTGGAAACTTTATTTTTGTGAGTTTTGTTTTTGCTTTATTTGTGTTTGAGTATCTGTTATTTTGCCCTTGTGCACTTTATTTTTGTTTATTTATAATAAAATAGTTATTTTTTTGAACTGCAGTCTGTCTCTGGGCCTCTATCCACTCGCCAGCCTGCCACAGCTCCCTCTTACTCTGCATGGCTTTGGAGGTTGCACATTTGTCAAACGTGTCCACAGGTATTGCGTCAAAATATGATCTTAAAAAAAAAAAAGACTGGGATGTAAAAGGTTGGGTGCTAGCCTTTCTGAAGTTCATGTATGAAGTGACAATTACTTACAAGAGCTTTAGTGAAAGTGCCAAAGAATAGGTGCTACAAATGAATCTTGCATTTCCCCTGAAGAAAGCATTTGTACCATTTTAGAATGGTCATTCGTCACTGTTTGTTGCCTATGGCTAAATATATACCAGTACTATGAAACCAAAGGGCACTCAGTTCTTTGTTTGTAGCATTGGAAGAGTGGATGTGTGTGTGTGTGTGTGTGTGTGTGTGTGTGTGTGTGTGTGTGTGTGTGTAAATAATTTTTCCTTACAGACAGATCTTGTATTATACTTGATTAGATGTATTACACAGAGCGTGACAATGTAATATGATAACTGCAAGGAACCTGCAGCATCCCCCTGCAACAACATCTCATAAATATTTTGTATAAGAACATGTAAACAAACAGATTTGTAAATCTTATTAATGGATAAACATCCTGGGTGAGAACAGACTTTGAATGAGTGTGAAGTATAGAATGCTTCCTTCTTTGGTTTCTTAATGAGATGTTGATGTAAATCAGAGGTGCACCAGAGAGCTGCAAGAACAGAAAGAGTTCACTTATCTAGTGGAATGTATTGATCGAGTCAAACAGGAAATTAGCAGCAGCAAAAAGCCATTAAACTTTAAACATCATTGCTTTCTGATCTTCATTTTTATTGGAAATAATCAATAGGTGCTAAAGAAGGTAAATTACTGTAGCCGGATGGAAAACTATAAATATTTTTTTGGATTAGGCAGAATATTGCAGAAGGAGATATTTTAGCTAATTATATAGCTAAAATTTTGAATACTACTCCCCTGAACACAGCTCATTACTTGATTCTTATTCCAGACAGCAGGCAGTAGTTAGTGAAGGCTAAACAGTATTTATTGGTCTCGTCAAATATGAGCATAGTCCCTCAAAGATGTAGGAGTAGTACTCCAAAGATCAATTTATAAACCATTATGACTGTATTTACAAGAACATTTAAATGTATCCAATTCAGCGTTTTCAAATAAGCCAAGTATAAAAGTATAAAAATGAAAATGTCTAAATAGCAATGGGTAACATCTGGTAGCAGCACTGGTAAAATAATGATGTTTTAAAAGTTGTAATCTCACCTTCAAATGGTTGGCGAACTATTCCAGTGTAAGCTTAGATAGGACCATGGAAACAGTGTGTAACAAACCCCTTTAGAACTTGCAATTGTGCAGTATGCTACTGTAGGCCTTTTCAGTGACATGGCCATGGACCCAACAAGATTATGGGAGCTTCAAGTTGTTGGGAGCTAGGTATGCAGCAACAAGAACAGACCAGACTGAAACAGGAAGGATGCTTCATTCCAGAACACACTGCTTTAAGGTTTTATTGTTTGATTTTAATGCGTAACAGGATTTGCACTTGCTGTACAGTCCAACTGTTTGAGATTCTCTTTAAGGAAAGCCCAATATCAACTTTCTGTTGCATCCTTCATAAAATTACTTTCCACAAGAACAGGATTCAACTAGACTTTATCCAGGATATTCCTCAGGTCATGTATCACAAATTGAAGTCCCAGTTATGCAAATGAAAAGTATGATTATTTCTTATAATCTTATCTTAAAGAATAAACCATTTTTGCTCAAAGACATTTTAGAATACCAGAAGAAAATAAAAACATGTGAATCAATAAAGTTACATTTGTGGGTATGACTTAATGTTTCATACATAATTATTATTATTTTTTTAACCAATGAGAAAAGCATTACATTTCAGTCTATACATCAGCTATTAAAATACATTACAGAATACATACTTCTTTTAAACCTTTATTTGATTTATATGACTCCATTCCTCTGATTGGGCACCTTTTTATATTAAATTCTAAGCAAACCAACCTTCTGGCGGTAAAAGCACAAGCATCACATGTTTCCTGTCTGAACCTAAGAATGTAAGACCTGCATTTTAAAAAAAGCAATGTAAGCCCATGTACATATCATTAATCTTACATGCAAAGCCAGGATCCTCATATTTCAAAATCTTTGGTGTGCCAGCTTTTTAATCTATACTCCCTCCTTTTTTTCCAAAGATTGATTTCACTTTTCAGGTAATACGTTACAATTTTCAATTTAAAAGGAATCAAAGTCTTGAATATAAATCTAACCCAAGTTGTAATGAAAAATGTGTTTTTGGCTCGCTTCTCAAAAGTAAAAATGGGTAAATGTAAAATAGTCTCTTTACATTACTATGAGCCAATATCAGCCAAAATCCTGCAGTAACCCACCCAACCACACACGACTGATACAGTATATGTATAATAGATTATTATTATTATTATTATTATTATTATTATTATTATTATTATTATTATTATTATTATTTATTATTATTACATCACAACATTATTACCTTTAAAACACCATGGAACTGGAAACACAGAAGTTACACAGATTATAATGTAGGTTTATCAATTAACAGACTGTCAACAAGATGAAGGCACAAGTAAAAGAATAATAATAAATAATAATAATAATAATAATAATAATAATAATAATAATAATAATAATAATAATAATGCACTACAGATTTTACCATGTTGGTAAATGTGGCACCCATTTTTGTGTGCCTCCCATTTCCTCTGAGAATTTATATAAAAATCCAAGTCTAGTGACAGTTAAGTTAATTGTAATTGTATCTTTAGATAACGGGATGATTTAATTGCTTTCTTCCAGCGATTTGGCATCTGACTTTAAGGTTAGTAGGTCCACGGCTCCCTTGTGGAATCTGCATTCAGAGTGCAGTGCTATCTGCTGCTTCTAAAGAATCGCAGCTCAGGGAGTCTGTGGAACCAAATAACGCCAATGATGACTGATGTTGTTCATCTCTCCAGGGTGCCCATTAAGACAACTTAAGGAAGTTGAGCGTTCTTCATTTGCTCTCAAGAGGAACAAAAAAACACGAAAAGAATCCTTGATGAAAAGGATTTATAGGATTATCATTTAAAATGTATCTCGGTAAATGTTAACATCTATCTATTTCTTATATAACACTCAGATATCAATCACTGGATTCCTTGTAACCTTGGCAACACAACTGTTAAACCTTGGTTTTGCAGGATAGAGGAGCAAAGTTTGGTCATACTGCTGTGTTTAAATTAGCTGTCATGATGGATTCTTGACAACAAGGAATATTGTTGCTCGTGTTCCTTCATATTGTTCTGCCACTTCAAGTAAAATAGTAGATTTCATACATGTTAAGTACATTTTGACACACAAGTGATGGCAAGGACTTCTCCTCAAAACAAAAATAGCCTGTTAATTCTGCATATTACCATTGGTAATTACTCTCCAGGGATTTTAAAATGATGTAAATACACTGCGTTATGAAAAACGGTAGCTGTCGTCTCAGAGGTGGAAATTCTATCCTGTTTAAATATTTTCATGCTGTCTGCAGCACTTTTTACATTGCAGTGATTTATAAACCCCTTCCCTTGATAACACAGCCCCTAAGATTAGCAATTTAAAATTCAACAGCAAGGAGTACATTCTAAGGCTCTCAAAACTGAAATGAAAGTTTATATTTCAACAACAACTTCTGCTGCTTACTTGCATTGACTTGCACCTGATCTGGTAACTCAAATGGGAGAACAGCCCAGAATTGTTTTTCAAGTATCGCAAGACTGACCAGAGCACAGAGTCTTAGTAACCAGCTGATGTTTCATTACAATGGCTCAGAGAAGTAGATTTGCAGGTTGACGTTAAAGAAATTCTAAATCATTGTTAGATTGGAAACATCCATGCTTTGTGTAAACTACTTGCAACAGTTCACTATAGAAAAAAAAAGGTTTGGTATTTTAGAGCCAATAATACTATCAATCTGGAACCTGCAATATTTAACTTTGAATAAACCAATTAGATTGTATTTATTAATTTATCTATTTTTTTTAAATAGAGATGAGCAGTGTGCATCAAAGACACACTGGATAGTGACAAATAGTTTGAGATGTACTCAGTTTGCATCTAATTAAAGTTACATTATAAAGTGTATTGTTCACACTTCCCTTTACTAATTCAGGTATCAAGCTGTCCAGTTCCTTCTCTCTTGACCTTTTGATCTACCCAGTGACTCAAAGCATCTTGCAAAGAAGCACATAAACGTAGTAGTTGGCTCCATGAATTGTGGCTGAGTGCTTTTAAAGCAATATGTATCTTTGGTTCACAGGCAGTCCTTATTTCTATCAATTTCTGAAGTCTAAAATGTTTTTGCTCCTAGCTCTAAACCACCTGTCAACAGAGGACTCCCCTGGTGCCAAAAGCATCTCGCTGGGAGTCTGACCTTTCTTTTAATCGAATCCATTTAGAAATGAACCACAATTTATTGAATAAAGTGAGGACAATTGATATCTTTTTATTGGGCTGACAAAGTCTTTTTCACTGCCGGCATCTGAAATTTGCTCCTGATTTAAATTTTATTTATAGCAATTTCTCTAGTGAGTAACGTAATGTGAAATGTCTGAAGGCTGTTTTGTGGTTTAGTGGTAAAACACACCATAGCACCCCCACGTCATATAATGTTTAACACTCACATGTGTGAAAAAAGAGAGGATTTTCCATTTTGGGAAAGAATTTTTGAACACCTACTAACACATTGTGATATTATAATACATACTGAAGAATAGCATGTACAATAGGCATGCACATCTGTCATATAGCTACTTTTTCGGAAGAATAATTTCACAATGTACGTTCTGTATTTACCACTTAAATGCCTGTTTTCTATTAGATTGCTATAATTAATATTGAACCAAACACAAAAGGCTGTTGACTTTGAATTGTTGATTATAATTCTAATGTTTATCATGCCAACATGTCCACAGTTTTTAACTAAATGCCTAAGATTAATGAAATGAAAAATTAAATGCCTTCGAAAATGTGCAAATTATCTTTTTTTTTATCTTTTAGTTTAGCTGTAAAATACAGTTTATTTATTTAGGATCAAATCAAAATCACTTTACTGTAATCTGTGCTTAAACATTAAATGGCAATACCAGAATGATGTAGGGTATTGACACAAGTCATAAATCCTCAACACAGCTTGGAAATTATGCTCTGGTCACTTTCCTTTAGCTGTGAGAAATGTTAGTATTAAAAAACAGTAGCACTTCAAAGTGTAATAGATATCAAGCTGTAATAACATATATACATTGTTAAAATGTGATGAACCACAAATACAGTAATCCATCCTATATCCTTCCTAACTGTTTATCCACCATGATCAAACGGACGATTAGTTCAAATATTGTAGATCCTACTAAAGTTTTCATACACTGTTGTATGAGATCTGTGCGCTGCCATTGCTGGTAGTGTCATGTGAGCTGTTCAATGTGTTAACTTGATATGTAAATAAATCCTGTTTCACCTGCGGGGCATATCATCTTCAGCCTCCGTCTCGCTCTCCTGCCTGTCACTCAGCAGTGAATGCACACATCCACATGGCAGACGGCTACTCTGTCACAAGCATTAATATCCTGTATCTTTCTAAACAAGGGATTTAGGGGAACTCCCCAATAAAAGCTGAAACTCAAAACAATAACTGGGTGAATATAATAATTGTTACAGCTGTGAATAGTATTTAAAACAGGATTAATTTATCCAACTTTTTACATATACGTTCTTACTCTGGTCCCAGCGCAGTTAGATACGTGATGGGTTACTGTACAGTAATAATCCCAAATAAATGTTGAAACATTTTACTGATTTTACCATTATTAAATGTTTCTCAGCATGCTAGAAAACTGAAAATTTGTATGCATTTATGCTGTTCAAGGAAAAAAAAAAAAAAAGTGTCCATTAATCCTAGCTGTACTGCATAGAAAATTAGCATTCCGTTTCCATAGCGCTGGCAGTGATTTTTATATTTAATTCCAATAGGTAGATCATGATCTTTTCAATCACTGTGTTGCATATCAACTCATTTGTACAACCTTTCCCTTGAACAAGACCTCGTCCCAGTTCAAAACAGAGCTTATCCACTCAGGCAAGAGGATTGCTGTCTGAAAGCATCAGAGCTTTTAACATCAAAAAAACACAGCTAAGTTGGAGGAAAATTAACCATTCTTTTCCCCTAGTCTGAGCTGTGGTTAAAAAGAGGCAAGCAGCCGTGTAGACTGAAAGAAAAAAAAAACAGAGTATAGCCTGTGCTGTGAAATCAATAGCTTTAGTCTGATTGCCTATTCTGTAACCCCTGCAGCTTCCATAGTTATTGGGAAATGGTGGTGTGAGATGGAACCCTGCCTGGAAGGAGAAGAGTGCAAGACATTACCTGATAATTCAGGATGGATGTGCTCTTCAGGCAACAAAATTAAGACCACTAGGGTAAGTAATACAAGATCTTTTCTTTTTTCTATGTGAGCAATGGGGTGGGGGGGGAGGTGCATGTCTGGTAGCTACCTTTTTTTTACCTTTTTTTTATCACTGCACTCTAACCATAAAGTAAGGGAAAGTAATCAGCATTCTCTGTAGGATAAGTTTTAAGCAGAATTGTCTGCGATGAGTGCATACCAGTTCAATCTGATTTTACAGTATATAAAGAGATTAGTGTTACTGGAGAGCTCTAAGGTGTCCTAACCAAGTGTGTTACTGGTGAAAACCAAATACACCCAACCATATGACAAAATTGAAGAATTCCTCCATTTACCACGCCCCAGGCTCCTTATTTCAAACATATCTATGAGCAGATACTCAAACCTTAGCTTTGCCTTCACTGACAGGAGCACTAATGTGTTATCAGGACCTGTTCACCAGCAATTCCTAAGGAACACATTTGTCAGGCAGATGCAACGATGCAATGATGTCTCACTCCGATTCCAGTCCAGAAGGACCTCCAGCTTAACAACTCTTACCACAGTAATCCTTTACACTTGTTCCCTCAGATGAAAAATTTGGGGCCTGAGGAGCATCCTTACAATTTGAAGTTAGCTTTATTCTCCTGCCCATGGAACAAGGACACTGAACGCAGAATCAGATTTATTCTGTTATTTGCACAAAGTGCACCTTTCTCCTGAGAAGCAGCACTTTTCAGTATAGTAAATATTAATGCCTCTTTTTCTTTTGGAGTGGTTTGTTTTGGTATCTGCTCTGTGTCAGTTTCTATCAGTGCACCAGATCTGAGAGAGGGATAAGTGAATACACTGGGGCAGGTAAACAGTGGAACTTCCTGTTTAAATATCAGAAAAGTAACAGCCAGCCTATCTGAGAACTACATTTACAGGACAGTTTTCAATTGTTTTGCTTGGTAGTTAATTTACCACTGCTACACTTTTCAGAGCTTTACTTCAAAATACTACTTCCGTTGGTGTTTTGAACTGCAAGAATTAAAAATAAATAAATAAATAAAATATTGCATTTGGCTTCAAAACCCGTGTATGGTCTCATACATTTGAACCTTAGCATAGCCGACTGGCTACCTTAACATACCAGTTGTTAAAATAACCATTAAACTTCAAACTGGGACTTACACAATAGAAATTAATTTTTCTGAATTAATTGAAGTGTTTTTCATATCTGGTAAAAAAAAAAAAAAAAAAAGTATCATCTTAGGCTACTGTTAAATAGAAATCATTCCAAAAGTACATGTGTACATGCATGAGATGTCATCCCAGACATACTTCCACTACAATAATTCCAAGTGGCAGGAGAAAGGTAGCTGTAGTTATCATTATTTTTCAAGTCTCGTGACCCTAGTTGTGCACTATTCCAAGAGCAGCTAGAAAGAAAAGACGCTGACTTGAAGATACCAAATTCCTCATTTTAAAAAGGTAAGATTTCAACTTACTGTATGTTTCATTACAACAACAAGTCAACATTCCATCTTTGGAACGTATTTATCGGACTCTGCTACAGGACTGTCATTAACATATTCATATACTTTTATGACAGGCAAGATGCCAAGGTTGGTGCATAACATCTTGACCATTCCTATACAGTTCAAGAAGCATATTCAAATCCAATAATGTTGTTTAATTTCACTTTTTACAGAACACGCAGCCTTATTCGTCTTTTTAGCCATGGACTCAAAGATCAAAGAAGGCCTTAAATCACATACAATAGAGATGGAGCATCAAATGTTTCTAAAAAGGTTGGTTTCCTGATAATATATATATTATATATATATATATATATATATATATATATATATATATATATATATATATATATTCTATACTATTCACAAACATCTATAATAACCTGTAACAGCCATATAGGCTTATCCTAGTAATGAACTCAATATACCATTGTAATGAGTCCATGTAAAGCAAGACTGCATTTTTTCTCACTGTACTTATCATGGGTTCCAGCTCTTTTCCCAAACAGACTAGTGTTCCTGGGTTTCCAGCATATGGTATGCCCTCTAAGCTATTCTTTTTAGTGTTTCATAGATTGATCTAACTTTCCATTTTAGGCCAGGGATTCCAGAAAGTGCTGCCAGACTGAATAACATGTCATAGCTGGTTTTGAAAGACTTTTCAGAAGAAAAAAAAAAACATTTCAAATCAGTCTGGAATATGCTGTGGTATTAGATCATCAGCAGTGAAAGGTGTCCATTAAAATAAAGTACTCTAAGTGATCTAAGGTCTCCATGAATAATACATGGGTGGTAGTAGACTATCCCAATAGCATATAGTAATAGGACAGTGTCTATTTTCAAAATGACCACTGGTGATCAGATTTTGTTCTGATCTAGCCCAAAGGGGAGCAGCTAGCTGACTGGACTCATTGTCAGTTGGTTACTTTGTTGATGACTGCAGCTACTGTAGCCTTTTTTGACATCACATACAATCCACTGACTGTCTTTGTGGCCACATCAGCAAATTCTATACTCTCTGTTGCAAGTCTTTGGGAAATCCATTCTTCTCATTCTGTTCTGGCTGAATTATCCGATGCTGCTTCATGCACTGGAAGACTTGTAGATGCAATTAAAGAAAGTGCCACCGGTGGCAGTGGATTTCAACATGTTACTGGCTTCATTTCATCATTCTTCTCAAAAAAAACATTGGGTTGAAGACCTTCAAAGGAGGCTCTTCATATCTACTTACATACAGTGCCTTTATTTTCAAAAGAGTAACTCTGACAAGCAATATTTGTTGTCACTCTGGGCATCTCCAGCATGTATACTGTACTTAGTCAAAACTAATTAGCTAAATATAATTACAATATATGAATATACTAATTAGAATTCTGCATGATCCGAAGTCTCACTTTAAATTTAACACAGAAACTTGTATATTAATTGTTTAAAGTACGTCATAAGGGAAGTATCTTACATTTTCATCAGGCAGTTTCAAGATGAAAGATTTTTGCATTGAAAAGCAATGGCAAACCTGAACCTCCCCAAACCTGTTGAACCTGACAGGGATGTCATGCGGTTTTCAAACCTTCAATTACATTGACATTTGCATCAATGCCTCTGATGCCAACTCCTGACACCTTTCTTTCTCTTTATGTCTTGCAGAAAGGGGACATCATTGCCTATTTCACCAGACCAGGGCAAGCAGCAATGAGAAGCCCCAGTGATCTTAGCTGATGCCATCTATCAAAAGCCCTTCTAAGATCTCCATGATCTTCCTTGTGGCTAAATTAATTTATCTTAGTTTATATGACTTGTTTTCATAAACTGATCATTTTTGTTTAAGTCTTGAAATAAAGCTCTCAAGCAGTTAACAATATGTTTAGACTGTTTAAATTTCCACATAGCATATGTTTTCTATTAGGAGAACAGAAGATGCTGTGTAATAATCCAACATAAGTGGTTTGAATTCTCACTTTTAAAACAGTAATCTGTCATCGGTTTTCAGAGCAAAAAATGGCTTTCAATTTGAAAAAAGTTATAAAAAAGTTATGATTTATGAGATTTGGTGGATGTAGTTTTCCATTCTGTTCAATACCAACTGATACTATACAGCAGTTTCTTAGTGGAATCCTATACTTTGTGAACAACAGTGTACACACTATTAATGAGAAAGTGGTTTTGATACATTTAGGGAGGTTTTTAGTGTTAGTAAGCGGGATACAAAATTGTATAATGATTCCCACAGGAAATTGATCAGAAGATTTTATAAGTAACTGTAAATGCTGCCACTGGCTTTACAATGACTTTTTAAAGATTTTACACAATTAATTGCACCTATATAGTGGTACTAGACTGAGACATTGGATATTTTCTCAAATAAAGCAGGTTATTATTATTATATTATTATTATTATTATTATTATTATTATTATAATTATTATTAATAATAATAATAATAATAATAATATAATAATAATAATAATAATAATAATAATAATATGTGTTTGTGTTGCTTTTATTGTGCTGCTTTAAACGTACATTACAGGATGCATTAGGTTATTGGTAAATCATACAGTGAAAAGAAACTGAAAAACCAAAAAAACATGCTACAGCATTCAACAGCATTATTCCATTGCTACAAAACCTCATTTTGTTTGTGCTCCCTACAATGACAGCTATAGAAAAGGACAGTGGCAACACAAATTCATCTTTGTCCAAGTCTGTTCTTTAGTGTGACATGTGTCTACTTATTTCAGACTAAGTGAATCTGTTGGCTCCTTTCCTTCAACCACAGACATGTTGGGATTGACATTCATTGTGAGTGGTGATTAGGTCTTGGCAGCTTTATTAATACAGACATTAGAGTCCCTGTGGACAAGTTTTAGCGTACCTGGCCTTTATTGAGAAAAAAAATGCAAAATGAATGGAAATATGCTAAATTTCTTTCATCTACCCACAGGGGTCATTTTAATTAGCCAGAGTCCATGCATATTACACTGAATCCTGATACAGAAACAAATCATAGTTTTATCACATGAACACGTCTTTATCTGTCATCAAGACAGATGAAGGTTAAGCAAAACATCCTCACGGTCGCGGATTTCATTTTTAATATACTTTATTTGTCATGTGCTGTAAATCTTCATATCCAACAATAGAGACTAGTTTATACTGTGTATTTGTCATCAAGCACATAAATAGGGTAACTAAATACTCAGAGTATATACACAGTGCATAAAAGTATAGACATCCTCCTGTCTTTAGAATGCAAAATGCTCTAATTCATGTTGATATTACAACTTATGAAATGAGGTTACCTGTGTAATATTAGAAAATTCTTCTCAATAATTGCATGGTTTTGTGTAAAATATTAATGTAAACATGTAATGTCAATGTAAATTACAGCCTTTTGCATTAAAAAAAAAACAAAAAAACAGGATATTTATTATGGTTGTTGAACACCTTGAGTGAAATGAAATATACAGTATCCCATTAATTTTCATTAAGTATTCTGTTTAACAATAATTATCTAAATAATAATAAACCATACTTAAATCTAAGGAAAACCTTTAAATAAACCGACCCTCGCATGAATAGAAGATATTTCATTAGTTTTACTGTTTAAAAATCAACCTTGAAATACAAACTATATTAATGGATATTACAAGTGTGTTCAAACAATACTTTCAATAATAGATATGGATAACTAATTAGAATCTAAAACTCTCCGCAAGTGGGACTTTATAATTGCAGGTATATGAATAAGAGACAAAACATCAACTAGTTCCCACTTCCCAGCTGATCAAATTGTAATTTCTTAGACTTTATAAAGTTGAAAATAGCATATTAGATATAAAATGCAAATGTGTTGTACTGTAAATTCTTTATCTCTGTACTGTAAATTCTTTATCTCTGTAGTATTGACATCTGTATCTCTTTGATAGTGAACACTTGCTGAGATAGTTGTTTGTTTGTTGTACATGAAACAGTAATAAACTTTGTATTTCTGAAACATGTAGTCTCTTGTTATTTTTGAAAATTGCATGGTGGATGGGTTATATTAGGTTTGTAGATTTCATAATTTCAGCTCATATTATTATTATTATTATTATGTTTACTACTGGGGATGGCATGGGTTGAAGTAATTTAAAAAAACTGCATTAGAGGTTACGTTGTACTTACTGTGTATCAGTGGTGTAGTTCTATAAGTGCAGGAACGAAAACACATTTTTCTAAAAACAAATTATATAAACTCACCTTTTATTTGTACATTGAACTTGAGGTAACATTTAGTAGGTAATGCATGCATCCCGCATGCGACTTTTAGGTTACTCCCCAAGTGCTTGCAGATAGGCGTTTTTCCAGCCAGATTTGTCTTGTTTGAAAACGATCTAGCGGGTTAATGTTGTCTTTGGTGGTTTGGTTATTTTTTGGCTATTTTTTTTCTATTCCTTTTGATTATGTCATCACCAGCGCAGCCCTTCAATCACTGCAATGCCCTATCGTATATCACGTCCCGTCTCCCCCGTCTTTGCATCCAATAAAAGTGTGAATTACACAAATGCTCACTTATTTTTTATTTGTCACCAATTTAAGAACTGTATAAGTATAATTCAAATTGTTTTTGTTTTTTAATCTTTTTACAAATACAAGGGCAGTCTTGTAGGCTTTAAAACTGTGTTTTACTTTTGCTGTCAGCTGTCTTCATCAGCATGTTTACTAAAACAATTGTTAGCCTTCTTAAAGTAGTACTGTATGAAATATAAGTCCCTAATGTTCTCTTCATTGCA
This sequence comes from Polyodon spathula, assembly GCF_017654505.1. Taxonomy (NCBI): domain Eukaryota; kingdom Metazoa; phylum Chordata; class Actinopteri; order Acipenseriformes; family Polyodontidae; genus Polyodon; species Polyodon spathula. The sequence goes on along the minus strand of NC_054549.1, from coordinate 32,027,018 downwards.
TCACAAGGACGGTTTACTGAATCAGATCATTGTGCGGGAGATTTGACTCTGTAAACATTTAAAATACACGCTGGTTATCAGAGATTCCATCAAAATTGCTATGTAGAGAATCGGACACTGAGTGTTTTGCTCCTAGTGCGTATTCAGCGGAAAGACTCATTTGATTTCCCGACAGAAAATAGATTGTTTCATTGATGCTCAGGCAACGAAATTAGAGCGGTCAGCCTCTATATAAGCATTTTCATAACAAATCGGTAAATGTTCTTAGATCATGGGTCTCCAACCCTGGTCCTGGTGAGCTACTGTGGCTGTTGGTTTTCGTTTCAACCAATCTCTCATTTACTTAATTGAACCAATTATTGGCTTAATTAGTCTGAATTAACAGGTGTTCCAGATCTTTAGCCACTGATGATGTAAAGAAACATAGAAAACCTGGGGCTCTCCAGGGCAAGGATTGGAGACCCCTGTCTTAGATAATTCTTAAGTCAAGGCTCTGCCTATATAAAAAAGTACTGGAACAGCATTCCAGCTCGACTACACCACTGCTGTGTTTGAATCACGGTACATACAGTTAGGGCTTTAACTGTGAGAGTTCATTTGAATGCCCAAAATTCAGTAATAAAATCACTCATAGCCTCCGAAATCAGCTAAAAACAAAGGTTCAGCAAAGGTACACTGCTTGCATTTTTTACTCTGATGTATTATGAGCATCAACAATTTACTCAAAGCCGCCACTGTTTTTTTCTACTATAATAACAACCTTGACTTAAGAAGGAAAAACGTTGAGTGAAATAGCTATCATCACTCGATTTTCAAGGTGTGGTATCTGAAGCATAATCAACAAGTACAGAGAAACGTCATCTATAATTGACAAATTCAGGACTGGAAGACCCAAAAAGCTGTCTAACAATGATGAGCAACACTTGAAGATAATATCCTTAAGGAATAGAAAGAAAACAAGCGTTGAATCAACAGTAGAACAGGCAGAAAGCACAGGGGTCATTGTCCATCGAATCAACAGTACGAAGGTCACTCTTGAAATCAGGACTTAAAGGATGTGTTGCAGTAAGAATACCTCTGTTAAGAAAGGGGAACAAAACTAAAAGGCTAAAATATGCACAAGAAATTGGACATTGGAACAATGGTCAAAGGTGCTTTGGACTGTTGGTTATGCTTCGGATACCACACCTTGAAAATCAAGTGATGCAAGCTATTTCACTCAATGTTTTTCCTTTATGCAAGTCAAAGTTGTTATAATAGTAGAAAACACTAGTGGAGGCTTTGAGTAAATTGTTGATGCTCATAATATATCATAGTAGTAAAATGCAACATGTCTAAGACTTTTGCACAGCAGTGTGTGTGATTTATTGAGGTATGTTGGGCACTAGTAAAAAAAAAAAAAAAAGAAAAACAAGTATATGTATTTGTAGGTACAACAAAATGTCAATTACATTTAGACTGGTTTACACATCCTACAAAGTTAATAATGGGAGCAGACAAATACATTATTATTATACATATTATTACTGTTATTTAGAAGTCAAACAGTATTAACAGTATTAACATTAGTACATTATAGCCATGAAAACAAAGCAGTCAGAGATACATTTCTAGGCAACGTAATACATACGTGCTTAATCTATATATAAACTGAATCCACTTCCTATAAAATATATTGTTTCCTTAGACCATGGTTTCTGCTCTACTTAATCTTCTTAAATCCCCCATGTACTTTTTTCATTTTTTTAAGAAAAGTATGACTTCAGTAAAGCTGGTTTGCACGATTCAAATCATTTACTTGTCACAAGCAATGCCTACTTACATTTGCTCACTAGTCACGTCATTCTGCTCTGAAACATTTTCTTGTTCTTCGTGTACCCAAGTGATAATGCATATTATGATTGCAGAAAAGTGATGTAGAAATATAATGGCCTGATCATTTATGAAATTCCTAATGTTTCATCGTATTCCCTTTGTCACTGAAGCCTAGGTACAATGCTGATTTGACTAAATAGGAAAGTAATTTATAAGACAAGTTACATTTTGTCAGTTTTCTGGTAACTGGGAATAGAAAGATTAGTTTGAAAAAATGTTTTCTAAAATATTTTCTGTTCTTTGTGTTTCAGATTAATCCAAGGACCTAACACATAGTTTAATAAAAAATATCTGGACAGAGACAATGAAAAGAAGGACAAAACCATCTATCTATTACCAGGACAAATGGAATTCTTTTTTGCACATAGTCTTCTAAAAATTACAGTTAAAGACCCTTTAAATGAAACTGTTTGAAAGACAAATGGTGCCAAGGCTTTTAAAAGACAGCTCGATTTTGGACACTGGGTCCCAAACTGGCAACTTCATTCCATGACATGGCATCAAAGAACTTGTGCTACTTTTTTTTCTGGATTGGAACCTTTCGTTCGTCAGCCTATAGGAAGAATACCAAGGATGTACAGTAATTATTAGGAAGACTTTTTTTGAAAGACTAGCGGTGTGATAACTTAAAGACATTATATTACAACATTTCAAAAAAGGAATTGGAAGTGTGAACACCACAAGATAAACAGAAGTCTGCGCTATTGGAAATCTACTGTGCAATTACATACATTTATAAAACCACCCCCTCTACCATGCAACATCAGCATGCTGGCTTTGCGCAATAAAGGACTATACTGTGCATTATCATTATTAAATGAATCTTCTGCTTAAAAAAAACATTAAACACTTCTAAAGACACAACAAGAAAGCAGAGGAGATTACCAGTGACCTCAGAAGAGATGTCAACATTTCTAGTTATTGGATGGCCTGGTCTTTTGGTCTGTGTATTTCATAGTACTTCTTATTATAATTTAGTCTGTACATACATGTTCAAAAACTGTAAAAATAGCATAACAAGAAGGACATGATGACATGAGCCGTAGTGAATGTGTGCAGTGTGTGTCTTTCTGAACCGTAGTTTTACCTGTTAAATCGTCAGCCTCCATCCATGTTGAAGATGGCATGTGGGATTTCTTCCTCTTACAATGGATACTTTCCAGTCATCATTTTTACTCAGAGATGCTTTAACTCAGCAGCTGGATATAACTCTAGCCCATTTTTGTTGACAAGTGAAATCTCTGAAAACTAGAGGGGTTTATTTGCCCTGATGTAGTATCTAAAGACATGAAATGCAGTTGTGATGAATCGCACATACTGTAAAATAGAAACAAACTAGACAATTTCTTGTAATGTAAATTAGACTGTGTAGGACCTGGGTCCCGCTCAAAGATTACATTAAATCCTTATTTTACTTTTTTACAGTGTCTGACTTTATCAGCAACTATGTTATTTGTTTATATGCTTGTTTGTTGGCTGATTTATGTGGAATAAACCAAGATGAGAATCTGGCAGGAAAACTAAATGTTTTAAACAAAGTAGCCATTGCTTACAAGCATCTCCTTTATGTATTCAGCCTTACCAAAATAAAGGGGTATTTGCAGGATATACATTTACATTTCTTTCATTCATTATTACTGATAACATTGTTTTGAGAGTGACAGCCAAACAGTTGCTAAATATAATGTAAATATAATAAGACTACATTGAGAAGTGCTCTATTAGGCTATATATATATATATATATATATATATATATATATATATATATATATATATATATACACACACACACACATACACATACATATAGACATATATATATATATATTTTCATGTGTGTGTGTAGCTATCACCATTATAACATTTGCCAGATTAAGGAATAAGAGTCTACATATCAACAATTATTATTGTTATTATTAGTAGTAGTCGTAGTAGTAGTATGGATTTTATTATTTGCTTTAATTAATAGTCTTTATTTTACAATGTTCTTTCTGGGGCACATCAGGGTACACAGAGAGTAAGGACAAGCCTAGTATAAACCAGTACATTGTGTTTTGTGTTCTTTGGGATTTAAGTAGGTGGTAAATGTTATTCTAATGGTATAAAATAAAACAAAATTTACAACATTTACTATCCAATGTCCTAAGATACAGGTGTCACGTCAATTTCTCGTACACTTCAGATCTTTGTGCATTGCTGCACTAGGCATGCCTAGTCTCTTTTCAGTCGTATGACAGGCCCGGCCCACCAGAATTTAGTACACACTGAATATACTTCCCAATAATTAGGTTGGATTTAAAATTTGCACAGTACCAAATTCTGAAGTTACCCGCCGCTACTAACTAAAACACAAAAGTTCCAACAGAGTATATAAACTTTGTGTTGTGTGAACGGGAATCTCTACCAGAGCTTATGGTTGGAAAACTGTTTTCATTGTGATGTCACAGTGCCTGGAAAAATAAGTATCAAGCAAAAACAGGCTTTCTTATTGGCAATACAATGGCATTCACAGTGCCTTCATGAAGGTTTCAGTTCAAAACAAAAACCCAGATATTAAGAAACACCTTGTAGATTACATTGCAGGTGTGAGGGTGAGTGGCCATGACTAGCCGAAACACAATGGTATAAATCTACTGCGTTCTCATACTGCCATTTCCATCACTACTCACTGGCAGCAACACCTTTTCATAAAGTGCCCCATTTCCATAAATACAGATATGCCTGTATTCCATTCATTATTAAAAGGAACAGTATAATACCATACCACAGTATAATTAACTTCTTCATTCCAAACTGTAAAATATTTATATTCACAACAGAGTGCTCAAATTGCAAGCATAAAATAAAAACACCATGCATCCCATTCAGCTGGATTGATGGGAATTACCCACTCATTCACTCAAAGTATAATACTGAATTCTGGTAAGGCTGTTCAGAATTGGACAATAGGGTTTCCATGTGTATTGTAGATCTTTTAATCATCTCTCTCGGTTATCCATTTGTGGACCTTTTGATAAAATGTACACGTTAGCCACATTCAACTATGTTTAGCATCTGCGGGTGACTCAATATTTTATGAACTTATTGGAAGGCTTAGAAAATTGTTTTATTAATATGCAACTGCTCTTTTACTTCAAATCTCAACCAACCAGCATCAACAATCAGCAGGGCTTAGTTAGATACCATTCTCAGTTAGATACAGTAGGCCTAAGTCAGTTGTGTAATTTGTGTTTAGTGTAACTCATCAGAAAGTAAAACTGTCCTTACAAATCCCAAGAGAAAGACAGATTAAGATGCACCATACTGGACAGGAATAATTTGTGGGGATATGGGGGAGTTTATGTATATTTATTTGCATGTCAGTTTAAAGTAAGGGCAAGATCATTTCCAAAGAAAAAGATATATATATATATATATATATATATATATATATATATATATATATATATATATATATATATACTGTATCATGCACATTACAGTACATGCCATTGATAGCTAAGCCAACATATAACAAGCATGCTGATTTCTGTTCTGTCATCCGCACCTTGAATAAACTACAATTTCATATAAATGTAGATTTCCTGTTATTATGTAACCCAAAACAAAAAAACAGCACAAGAACAGTAAATTCCTTATTGCAGAAAGCTAACCTTAACCTGATACCTTCTCAGTCCCATGAATAGTATAGATAAAGATATTGTAACAATGCATATACTAGCTACAGTATATATAAACATTCAGCTTTCAGTTCACACTTTGTATACTAACAACATCTATTGGTAATTGTTATCACAGAGGAGTTATTTCCCCACATAAAACTGCTGACCCACATGTATACCATATACCATACACGTTTAAACAAGTTTAGAATAAGGCTTTCTCAATGTTATTTTTTTTTATTGTTATTATCATTTTTTATTATTCCACTGATACCAGCAATGTGTACTATGTTAAATACAAGTTACATTTTTATCCCTGTCATGTTTTGAAACAGCAGTTTAATTGGCATTCAGGTAACATGCATAGCCATGCATTGTTCATCATACAAAGTTGTGAAGTAGAATGTGGCATCTCAGTCAAGTTAGATATTTGCAAAATTAGAAAATATATGTTTAAGAAAGGATTGTGAAAGGAGTGTCAAGCTTTGGCATTGCCAGTGGAGCTCGGATTCATGCCCTTTTGAGCATATAACTACTTCTGTGATATGGGACCAGTACTACTGGATAAGTGATTCCTAAACAATTTCATATTGTTATACAATCCTACCTACTTTTCCTACTGATGGATTATGTAAGACTAAAGAACAAGACAGAGCCACAATATGGACCCTGGGGAACACTCACATGCATAGAATATATTAAAGACAATTAAGCCCGTTTATCTAAAGGGATCAACAAGGCACCATTAAAAGCCAGTGTTTAAATTTAGCCCAGATAAAGTAAAATTAAATGTGTTTGTGTATGCCTTACCTTTCCAACATGTTTTTTAATGCAATGGACACCCACTAAATACTATGAAGTTATTCTTTAGTTTATGAAACGATGTTAATAGTAACTGTATGTTCATGCAGTTCTTCACTAGAAAATTCCTTCCTGAGTTATAGCATAGTCAGGTGTATTATATAAGGCTTGTGCTGTCAGTGAATATAAACATATTCATTTACTATTAAGAATAGTGTATTCAGATGTCAGTGTAAATACAATTACTGTATATACAATGAAAATACGATTACACTTCAATATATCATAATGTTAAATTTCCTGTAAACAACAACAGTTCAAGCAACCTCCAAACAATGTAAATTGCACCCATATGTATAGCAAAAAATAACAAAAAAAAAAAAAACATGATGCATGTCTTTTTAATATTGCATGTTAAATTAAATACTGTCACTTACTGTGATGCTTTTCATCATGTAAAAGAAGCCTTAAACTGCCCAATACTCATAATTATTTTATAGTGTGTCAATGTAAATAGCCTCATAGTTAATGTCTGTAGACTGGCTAGTTTAAAGATTCAATATATTGCCATATACATTGTGCTGTCCCAGTATTTTACTATTTTATAGCTTGGGAGTGAACAGTAATGGCCAGGGAGTCAGGACCAGCATGCTCTATTCCTCAAGCTGTCACTAAGCATCTTGATAAGAGTAGAGTTACATAAATGAAGTCTAAATCCAACAGCCCAAGGGAAACTCCCAATAGACTGATAACATAAAAGTACCAAGCAACCGAAAAGTGAGAGACAATCATCCTGAACATAGAATTACCAAGCCTAATTATCTCAGCTGCTGGAATCTATCACTCTACAAAAGTACTAACTGTGCATACACTAATTTCACATCTTCCTCTTTCTACAATCAACATTTTTGTTCTATTCTATTCCCTTTTTTGGTTCCTTATACAAACTGTGGACCTTTATGCTGTGAACGTGTCTGTCTGTGTCCATCACACTCTATGGCGATCATGATAACTACGTGTGTGCATTTTCATGAATCTTCTCCAAACTGTAATCATAATAATAGCCTTCTATAGACTTTCTGCAATATGCTGCAATCCAGTACAATTATTAATATATAGATTGATGTAATTCAAGATAACTGTATGAGGAGACTTTGTATATTACTGGTTATTAACACAAACTTGTGTAAAACATGTAATTTTATTTCATTAGCTTATACTAATTGCTCTGTTGAATGAGTGCTATACAGGAAAGCTGACCTAAACATTTTAATACTTAATGATTGGTGTAAAGAGCAATTGCCAAAATCATATGACAAAATCAATCACTCTTAATTTACTGTACTTTGCATTTCCACGTATCTTAAAAGAACACAGATGGTTGTAAATATCAACATTGGTGCTTAAGGTCTGAAATAATTTTGTCTCAAAGCAGAAATTACTTTGAATAGGAAAGTTCTTATTATGGTGTAACTGTAAGGTTTAACAAAACAGAACACTTCTGCACACTGAGCAAAAATAAAAGGTTAAACAAAAACAAGTCATGAACACAATAAACAGGAACCAAATAACTGGCTCAAGGGCCAAAGCAAAAGGTTTAAACAAAAACAAAACTGTTCAGGCTGGGCCGAACGCGGAACCAGGAACCAGGAACCAGGAACCAGGAACCACGAAAAGAATTTTCTTCCCTGTTTATACCATGTGGCTGGTTATCATCAGTTATTTAATTAGCTCCAGCCACATTCTCACATGTATTTTGGCAGGGATAGGAAATTAACCCCATCCCTGCCAACCACCACCAAAACACCACAAAACAATATGTGCAAGCAGGGCCCTGCCCTGCCACATACACTTTAAACTGGATAGATGCAACCATAGGTACTTTACTTGACACCTGGAATTAAATAATTTAGACCAGCCGCACAATTCAAGCAGCCCTTTCACTGAACTTGTCAAAATGTATTTAGCTCACAGTCACAGCTTCCTTTGGATTTCCCGAGGATAAGAGAAAAAAAAGGACTACTTGTGTGTGGTCAGATCAAAACTGGAAACAAACAGGTTTTTGGAATTCCTCCCTAAATCTTCATGTTCACCAATAAAAATGAAATAGCCATAGCATCTCTTTAAATTCCTAAAACACAACAGCCAATGGTCAATCAGTCTGTTTTGCTACCCATGTAAGCTTAAGCTAAAAGTGTATTGAATCTAGCCGTTCCTTGTCTTTCCCCTGCACCGGAACATGCTCCAGTACTTAATGGAGTGAAAAACAAACTGAACACAGCCCTGCTTTCACTAAGCATCTGGGAACAAGCATGTCAATGTTAGTTTATTTAGAATCTGCCAGTTACCCCAAAGGCATTCCAGAGTGGTATTTCCAGATACATTTAGTCTATTTAGAATGTGTCAGTGAAAGAATTGCACAGAGGAAAGAAAATTGATTTAGAATCACTTTATCTGGGGTTTCCAACCAGAGCTCACTGAAATATTTTGGTAAATATTATCATATTATCAGTATTATCAGACCCTAAAAGTTAAAGGAGTAGATCAATAAAGGAGGGGCAGCAATATCATTTAGCATCATTAAATCTGATACAAAGAGACTAAAAGGGATTATGGATTTTGTATTAATCCTCTGGCGAGAGAGTACTTTCTTTCTTTTATTTGTGTAGGATTATTGCTTTTACCTTCAGGGGAAGTGGACTCATACATGTCACTACATTTCAGTGACTGCTTTAGAGACAATTAAACCCAATTGCTTAATCTTATTGCAAATTAAATTAACAATATGAATAGATCATTATTTGTAAAAATTGTTAAATTTCATTTTCAAAAATTACATTTCATAGCATATTGTATAATTCTTTATTGATTTGTCTCGTAAGCATACCTAAAGCGTTAATAATAATGGAAAAATTCAACTTGGGGGTGTGAGGGTGTGACAACCCCCCTCCAAACAAAAAACCTTGGGTGGGTGTTTTACAACTGATTGTATCAGCAAGCTGGACATGTTATACCAATGGAAATGACGAGATGGACATGGGAAGCACAGGGAAACTACTGAGACTGGGGTGCTGTCTTTAATACTTTAGTACCCTTGAGCCATGAACATTGGTCTGGAGAATCATGGCTTTGGTCTGTTTATTTCTTGATATTGGTACATGGCAAGTAATTGCAACAATAGTGCAGTAAAATGCCTTGAACATCTTTCCAATCAAAATGGCACATAAAACACATCTAAAGTCCTGTTGTCATTACCTATCCAAAGGCATGTCAAGGTCCCTTACTCTAGGTCATTTGGCGCAAGCAACTATACAGCCCTACAATCTAGAAAGACACAAGCTGGAATTGTTGAGAAATGAAAGGCTTTTAACCTGGCAACCAGGCAACAGATATTGTAAATGAACACTTTATTAATTTCAAGGTGAATCATTTCTGAGTGCAAAGGTTTTGTGAGCAACCAAGAAGGTTTCAATTTGGAAACTAGGGCATGCTTTTTGATTTTCAATGACAGCTACTACAATAGCTAACATCATCAAGAAAATAGTGGGCTGAGCAGAATTCATACCCGAGGCATCTTTTGTTAATGTGTTTTTATCGGCGGATATGATGTTACAGTCAAACAAAACCAAAAAATCCAAGCACATAAAAGAAAGATTAGATTTTTTTAACAGCTCGCTATATTTAGACGAGATATGCAAATTAAATAAGACATATTTAAGTTACATACAGTGTCTATGTATTTATTGTTTGACATGACCGACTTTATTCTGTCCTAAACAATTGTTGGCTACTAATAATATATTGTATATACAGTTTATTGTATTTAAACATTTAAAACCAAATATAATATACTACATTTTGCTGCTTCACATTTAGTATATGATTATCCAATACAAGTACAAACATACTAGTCGTATTATGCTAAAGCAAGGGTTATTTAAGGTTTTGTGTAAACAGGTTATTCGAAGTAAATGTAACTTAAGCTGTATTCTTAGAATTAGAGAAGCATTTAACTACATTATATCAAAAAAACATCTTCTTTCACTTAAACAGTGTCTCAGGCTCCCTTGTATGGCTATTAAAAGAACCTGGAACATCTGCTGAGCTGAGACAGTGGGGACTCCTAGAGATTGTAGACCTCTAGTTTTTCTGTATAAAGAAATATTTTGTGATGAATTAAATTCAGATATCGCTGGTTGTAGGTCAGGCAGCAGGTGCATAAGAGCTTAGTTGAAAAAGGGCAAACCTTTCAACAGTCCTACAGTACTTTATTATTCAGTAGTGAGGGCTTTGTGAGCCAAGGTCATTTAAAAGCTGGAACGAATAATTTGCTTTACTGTAGTTGTCGAAACAACAGTTTTGGGTAATCTTTTGAGAGCAAATTACTTTATAAAACAGAAGAAAAACATATCAAAGAAATGACCAACACTGTGAGACAAGGTTGGGAACTTATTCAGTTTGTGCTGTATATCGTGTATTGAATTGGGTAGAATAAAGCTTTGGTGACTGTTCTGAGTTATTCACCCATACAACTCCTTTGAACAACCTTGAAAGTTGCCCATTTCATCAGGTATGTTGCTGGCTGTTAACTGGATAACTTTGAAAAATAGTAAATAGTTTGTGACAGTTGCTGATCCCAGTTTTAATAAAATGTTTGTTAAATAATGTACAGTAAATGTATGGTGTCTAGCTGTGTATTTATTTAGTGCATGATACAGTGAGTGGATTAACTCTGTTAAAATATACACATCTGTTTAATGTTCTTTTAAAATGGAATAATAGCAAAAAATAAATAAATAAAATGCTGTCAGGTGGACCATGTCCCTCCTCCTCCTAAAAAGATTTTTAAAAGGGTTTTTGTTGCATTAAATGTAAATGACTGTAAGGTTAAAGCTACCTTTAAAATAATGAGTACATGGTTCATCTTCCTACATCTTTAATACCTCTCTGAACTAGACTAGACTAAATTAGTCTACAGTGTATAAGCTTGGTCTTATCCCAGGGTGACTTTGTGGTGAGCAATTTTGAGTGCTTGATGAAATGACACGAAACACCATTTGATTTAATTGCATTTCAATAATCACAATATATATATATATATATATATATATATATATATATATATTATCGATTTAACATTTTAATGTCTGACAGTTCGCACAGCTAATTCACACAGCGAGTTAAAAGCGTTACATTCAAAGAACACGTAATAAGCAAGGAGGGATGCAACATTTAATAAGTGATGTGATTAAGAATTGATAATGTGTTTTAGAAACTGCCAAGTATGAAGATTAATGACTGGTTTCATTCATTTAAATTGAGACGTGAAAGTAGAACCCCAGCTAATCAGAAAACTTTACTGCCTCCACTACCCGTTATTATATGGAAATGTTAATAGCTTGTGTTTTTTATTCCTTAGTTTAGGAACCAAGAATTAGTGTTGTAACACCTTTTTCCTTCAAGAGATGTTTCATGTTGGTTCATCAGAAGCCCAAGGTAAAGTAGATCTATTGGTTACCCTACAGTACATGGTAGCTACTTATCCAGCGGTAAAAGCAAATTGAAATGAGATACAATGTATATAAGTAGGACACACCTTAAACATAACTTGGCATCTCTGTTGTTTATCTGGAATAAGTATTAAAAAAGGATATTTTAAGACAGAAAGATAGCAATGCTGTTGACAGTTAAGACTGAGTGATAAAAGTTTCTTGGAAAATGGCATGGGATTTAGTCAGAAAGTTGACATGTTTGACCACGACTGTAAATCTGGAGTGTGGCTGTCCACAACAAAATCAAAACCTATTAAGGACTGCTAGGTTTCTACAATTTACTTGGTTGTGACTTTGACGTAGTCGACTAGTGTGCAGAGATTCTCAGAGCTTGTTGTAATTGACTCTCATGATATTCTTCCAGCGACATTTCAATTTGATGATAATAAGCAACAGTAATAAAAGTGAAGTTTCCATTTGTATGACATTTCTTAATAGCTCCCTGTTTCTTTCTTTCTTTCTTGGTTGTCAGTTCTACCCTCTCTGTGACCCATGCTGATAGCTGCTGTTGTATCACTGTGGGCTCTGGTGTGGACGCTGTGAATACCTGTTTGTGCATGTCGCCTAGGGAACGGATACCTGGGATTAAACCAGTGACATTTTCTGTGTTGTTTTTCCAACTGCCGTGCTTTGGTTACTGATACAGAATTAATAGGACGAGTCCCAAGTTCATAGGTATAGTTGCTGTTTATTTTTTTTATCTTTTTTTTAGTCATTTTTGGGGCTTTTGCTTTTTATATACTGTATGAAATTATTGTTTTTCGGTTACTTCCCAAAATTATTGGCCGTTTTACTCTGTCACAATATATGTATAGTAACTCGACATTACTTGCACACTTCAAGCGTACCATCTTTCCTTTACTGTCTTCCACACAAAATCCGTATGGTCACGGGCATATTCTTCTGGGGTTTTTGTGGGTATGGGTATTTTTTTTTTACATTTCACCACAGTTTTCAATTCTGTTTAAAGTCCACAAGCATGTACGCTCTCCCAATCGAACTGTAATACAGCTTTAAGTCTCGCGAGCAAGAACAATGCTCCGTTTCAAATTGTAATCTTGTTTTAAATCTCACAAGCATGTTACAATCCTCCAATAGAAACGTAGGAGTTTGCTGCCACTCAGTGGTTGGGGTTGGTTTAAAGAATTCACAACGAATCAATGCGCGGTATAAGTCATTGCCCAACAGCACTGGGAAAGGTGTTTTTTTTTTTTATTTAACGTGAATATCCAGTGTTTATTGGGCATAGACCAATTTCATTTTTTTTTGTATCAGTTTTCATTGGTTTATATATTGAATACAGATATTAAATCCCTTTTAAAAACCTCCCTCAATCACATGTGCAAGTTATTTTTATTCACTTATGAGAGGTAGATGCAAATAAACAAACACAATGTTTTACTACAAACAGAACAAAATCCATGTGACATTTGTCTGAACAGTATGCAAGAAGAAACCAGCATCACAAAAGCATTATACATCCTTTTTTAAACTGCAATAAGACTATTTAATAGACATTTAATAGAGAAAAGTGTAAGGTACTGCACGCAGGAAATAAAAATGTACATTATAAATATCATATGGGAGATATTGAAATTGGAGAAGGAATCTATGAAAAAGACCTAGGAGTTTTTGTTGACTCAGAAATGTCTTCATCTAGGCAATGTGGGGAAGCTATAAAAAAGGCTAACAAGATGCTCGGATACATTGTGAAAAGTGTTGAATTTAAATCAAGGGAAGTAATGTTAAAACTGTACAATGCACTTGTAAGACCTCATCTTGAATATTGTGTGCAGTTCTGGTCACCTCGCTATAAAAAAGATATTGCTGCTCTAGAAAGAGTGCAAAGAAGAGCGACCAGAATTATTCCGGGCTTAAAAGGCATGTCATATGCAGACAGGCTAAAAGAATTGAATCTGTTCAGTCTTGAACAAAGAAGACTACGTGGCGACCTAATTCAAGCATTCAAAATTCTAAAAGGTATTGACAGTGTCGACCCAAGGGACTTTTTCAGCCTGAAAAAAGAAACAAGGACCAGGGGTCACAAATGGAGTTTAGAAAAAGGGGCATTCAGAACAGAAAATAGGAGACACTTTTTTACACAGAGAATTGTGAGGGTCTGGAATCAACTCCCCAGTAATGTTGTTGAAGCTGACACCCTGGGATCCTTCAAGAAGCTGCTTGATGAGATTTTGGGATCAATAAGCTACTAACAACCAAACGAGCAAGATGGGCCGAATGGCCTCCTCTCGTTTGTAAACTTTCTTATGTTCTTATGTTCTTATGTATTCAAAAGATGGTTTTAGATGTTTTTAAAATCAATCTGCGCAAGTAACAGCTTTTTTTCATTTTGACTTGCCCTTATGAAACCTCAGTTAACAGCAAATATTAAACAAAGACACAATTGGTCCAAATGTATTTCATTATCCACCAAATCCAACCAATCAATACTGCTAAATCGTCCAATCACAACTTGTCAGCTCAGCATCTTTCAACAACAGCAAACAGAGACACATTACAGACAATTCAATAATACTGCTACATTCAGATATCTGGCACTGTATATGTAAACTATAAACAACTTTGACAAATAAAAATATATTTGTTTAAAAAGATATTTGTTTTATTTTCTCTAATTATGTTTGTGATTTCAGGTCTATTTTCCTAAATGGAATGGTACCTGACAAATCATTACAAATTAAAGAAAGTAATGAGAAAATAGTTTTCTAGTAGTGATAGTGCCCTCTTGGTAAAGGCTCTACCGTGTGGTAGCTGACCTTGACATTCGTTGGCGACCTTACCTTCGGCCCGGGATGCCATAACTCCAGTTGTAGTCAACTACCACAGTAGAGATTTTATCAACGGACAGTATCGCTTGTGTTCTCCCCAGTGGCAAAGATCATTTACCCTACAAGACATTTCTTTTTATAATAACCACCAAAGGGACTGTTTCGTCTTGTGGAAGATCTTCAGATGACTTTGTATTTAACACACAAAGTATGACATTGAAGTATACAGTATTTAAATACAATCAGTTCACCTCAGGCTCAATACATTATTACAGATAATCTAAAATTCAACATGTAATCATTTTAGGCTCACCAAAAAAACCAACGTTCTCCACAGCAGTGTATCTGTAAAGCAGTTAAAACCATTTAGTTCTGCTTTCTTAATGCGTTCCCCTTTATTGGAGACCCTTGCAGCACAAATAATTTTTATCAGAGCATGAAAATGTAAACTGCTGGAATCACAAGAGATTTCATACAAATATTGCAAAATATAATGGAATATTGAATATGCTGTGCTGTAGACTGAAATGTTGACAGTTAGGATATTTACTTTATCAACAAGAGACATGAGGTGTCAGTCAAACAGCTATTTCTATACAAACTTTATCATATAAACATGCGCCACAATTCCATGCGTGGTAAGAAGTAAATATATGTTCCTTAAACTGAATATGGCATTGATTGAGTGCTCTTGTTTAAATAAATAAATGTGTCTAATTATAAATGTACTGTATAGACAGGTCAACTACAATAAAGTAAACTGATTAAATACTGTTTTTTGAGACAGATATCCAAATAATGTGGCTGAATATTTCATATTTAATATTACTCATTAAACTTTAATATCCAAAAGCAATCCTGAAATTATCAGCAGATTTTAAAATTGTGTTAACTCATTACCAACACAAATTTGATATAAGTAAATTAGGTTTGTAATTACATTATACATAAATCATTAATTTAATTACCATATAAACAAAAGTTGTGGTTTTGCATTTTTTATTTTTAATTCCAAACTGGTCAATGATTGACACATTGCCAGAATGACCTAGCTGTTGTTTATAAATTAAAACAGTTAACGGAAACTAAAAAGAATGTGCAAACGTTCACATAGCAACTAGAAATAAAAATACAGTAAAGTATTTGAGTTCATGATGCATATGATATTCCACTTCGTAAGGGAGATTTACACATTACATATTTCAGAAATAAATGTCATTGATCAGTTGAGGCCTGCAGCAGTGTGCTGTTTTCTTAGCTTTGTGTTTACATCAAGGAAGAAAACTTTTATGTGGAGTATAAACAGAACACAAGGTGCAGTAAGGTATTTGAAGCCTTAAAGCATTATAGTATTGAAGAGTCAGGAAAGCACAAACATTATATTATATATCATATATATATATATAATCTATATATATATATATATATAATATATATATTATAATATATATAATATATATATATATATATCA
Source organism: Polyodon spathula (assembly GCF_017654505.1). Classification (NCBI taxonomy): domain Eukaryota; kingdom Metazoa; phylum Chordata; class Actinopteri; order Acipenseriformes; family Polyodontidae; genus Polyodon; species Polyodon spathula. Next base: position 32,010,865 of record NC_054549.1, on the reverse strand, counting down.
TATAATGTTAAATAGAATATATAATACATTTCAGTGTTCAGTGCAACGACAAGCAAACACGTTTCAATACCAGTGTCCTGTTCCATACTTAAACAATGTGTCTTACTTTAAAATGCTATGTTTAGGTCACAGTCACCAATCTAGTGACCTGATGAAACTATGTTAAATCATATAAAATATGCTGCTTTGCATAAAGGTAATCTAAATAAAGAAAAATGATCATATACCGATATAGAAATCTTTGGATTTATGACGGCATTTTATTTGTATTTACCTCCTTTGGTGCGTAGGTTTTGTCAAACTGTAGAGAAATTCAGAGCACGAGCCCATGAAAACCAGCAAACTTCTTTTCCTGAGGCTATGACCAGACCAATTTTTATGACTTCACTAGCAACAATATTATTAGTATCATTTGCAGCAATGTTTTTGAGAAGTACAGTGCAGTTGCTTAAAGTTGTACCACATAGTATGATTTAATATCAATAAACTTTTCAGATTTATACAAATATGCAGCATTAAGGGTTTATATAAAGATAAATATTTATTTAGCTTTTTTTTTTTTTTTTTTTTTTTTTGTGATTCACTGTCACAAAGACGGCCAGAGTGTGTGGCATCAGACCAGAGCCAGGAAATAAACAACAAGAGAGAGGTGGAGTTTGGTGGAACTGAGCGAATGGTCTCGCTCAGCATTTAATGAATGAACAGACAGGCAGAAAATAAATGGTTGTAACAAACAAAAACAGGACACGGCACATTCGCCAAAATAAACAGACAAACAAAACGGACTAAACAAAACACGGTGAGCAGATATTTAACTACGATGATTATTATTATTATTACCTCCGTCTCCACTCACCGAACACACATTCTGCTTTTATGCAGCTGTACCGAGACTCAACTGCTAATCAATCATTCAGCTGGAGTTGCGGTACAAATGCACGTGAATTAATAAAGTGCAATTCCCCGTGCTCACATATTATTACTTTTTACTTGAACGTGAAGTGCTGTGCAATCCTCGTGCCTAAATACAAATATACATTTTAAACACTCGTGTTACACAGACTCGTTTATATCCCGTGTACCAATGACTATACACCAACATTAACACACAACACAAAATACACACAGGGGTGGGCACTTTGCCACATTCACACGCTGTTTACATACATCTATTAGCCAGTAGCCAGCAGAACAAATGCTTCATTTGGGCTCTAAATTAAACCCAGCCAGCCAGTTCCCTTTTACTTCCAGTTGAAATGTGAATACATGCAAGCTCCAGGAACCCACGTGAATCCTGAAACTCCATTAAATAACATTGTTTCTTTGTAGGCCTTCCTCTGGGGAAGTATTTTTGTACAAAGTTATGACAAGCATGACAGACTTAATAGTGATCTGTTCCGACTCATGACATTGCTTAAAATGAACTAAAATAGGATACCGTGGGCCTGTTGCAAAGCACTCTTGTTGGCCTAAATATTATTAGTCTAGTTAACAGCTATGCATTTTTCATCGCTGAGGTATTATACACGTTACAAATACACCATCATGCATCATGTTTACATATATAATACGCATTTTTATATCACCTGTCTCAGAGAATCATGATTTTTAGCAAAATTAGTGGAAAAGATTGCTTACCAATTAAAATGTGAAAAGTGGATAAAACGACAATGAATATAAATGCACATGAATGTGGTGGAACATTCAGATGATTCATTTAATGGAGTTTAATGTTCTAGTTTAAAATTAAGTGAATAATACACACTTGTAATTAAGAAATTAATACAGGCAATATTAGGGAATATTAATGGAAGTGATAGTGTCATACTATTAATCACTAGTAAATACATAGGATTCAATGCACCAATTACTACCATGAATATGAAAGCCAGCTGTTTTTCCTAACATATAGAATCTCACAACAACATAAATATGGACTGCAGTGTAAGTATACAATCCCCAAGGGTCAGAGAAGTGATATAATTGGGTTACATGCCTAAAGCAAATTTCTCATAGGGTGTTTGCTGACTCCTATGTACAGTACATATACTGTATAGGACCTGAATCAACAGACAAACTAAGAACTGGAAATGCTTCAAGGCATTTGAATGCGCTTGCCTCGGGTGAATTTTCATAATAACCTCAACATTTGGATGAAGTTGCTTTAGTGAGAAATTGGCTAACAGGATTAATCATGTGGCATATCATTGAAAGGGTTTACAAAGTTAAGTAAATTAATTGGAAGCTTTTAATAATTTCAGTCAATAGCATGTGAAAATGAGGAAAGAATGAATTTGACCTGCTAAGAAATGAAAAAGTCACAGGTTTTAAGTAATTGTGTCACAGTATAAAGGACAAGAGAAGGGAATGAACTTTGACCTATATCACAGGGTCAACATTTATAGCCATTGCAATATGCCATGTATTGGAAGAGATCCATCAAAGGTTTACAATTGGTTTTGCACCTTCAAAACTGGAGTATATATGCCCTTTAAACTTTAATTTTAATTAACTATAGCTACTGTGAAATCTGTGCAGAGAATCTCCTTAATAGAAGATCAAGGAACCATTGCTATTTCTGGCAAAACAACTTGGAATGAATCATCTTAAATACAGTAAATAAAGGTCTCTGAGGCTGGTATACATACCAAAATAATGCAATAATCAATATAATATTGAACTTTTGACAGACATTACCATTTCAGAATGTGAGACCACAACTCTTAATGTTCATATTATGCTGGTGAAGCAGTGTATCATAAAACATATGCTCATTTCATCCTAAAAAGGCAGTTAATCCTCTCTAGTGGTTTATATCTTTGAAATATACTGATAGTAATCTGCAAATTTGTTAAGGATTAATTTATAATTATAAATCTGTTAAAGGTTAATTGTGAAATCGTTTGCCTTTTCAATTTGAGCCATGCTATAGAATAGGCAATCAGACAAAAGGTACCTTTCTTACAATTTGAAAATGTCTTTGCTGTAGTATAATCTACTGTAACAACGACGTTTATAATTATCACTGCTTCTGTATGTATTCATAGGATTCTAAGAATACTGTAATGAACTTATGCACAGAGAAAAACAAATGATTGCACTCGCTTGATTAACACAAGCTTATTGACAAATATTAGAAAAGAGTTGAAGAGTAAAGCCTGGGTTAAGAAACTTTAATTAAACCTGTGTTTTTGTGAACATTCAGTAAAACATATTGGGGAGATATAAGTGTAAGTGCAGTGCAAATAATTGCAGATGCAAAATTCAAATTGCATTGCGCACAAATAATGACCTGCAATTATAATAATGAGGGTCTCAATGAGCGCATCGGTCTATTTAGCGGCTGCACTTGCAGACTTAGGAGTACAAAGAGCAGTAGTCTCTGTATGACAGCAACTTGGTGCACAGAAAAGAAAAGTTTTCTAAGGAGCTGAGAGTCCTTATGGCTGAGGTCACGCAGGATGAAACGGTTGGTTGGAAAAGCCTCAACCAACATCAGTTATGCTCCTATCCTTAGGAAATGATATGTATTGGCCTGTCCTTTAGCATGACATCAAGAAATGTGCTTAGCACTCTGGAAAAGGTGGATTGGGCTATCCCTCCCTCCCTCCAGACATTCCAATTGTGGTCTGAAGGGAACCAGAGGCCAAGTGGTGCAGAGAACATAACACTTTCACATGTGCAGGGATAGCGGCCCCTAGATTTATGCTGGGGTCTAGCTCATCCCTCAGTTCAGCTATTAGGTCTAGGGTGACCTGCGGAGTGAGATGATAACGCTTCAGCACCACATCCTCCAACATCCCAAACAAAGTGACCCTGGGATTGAATATGCAGGGTCTTCTTCATCCAGCCCTTCTTGTGTTACCAGAGCATTCACTTTGGCAACTGGAAAAGGCTAGCATCAGATACCAACTTGTCATATAAGATACCTTAGTTACACTGATTACTGAACTAAATGGTACTGTGTGTCTGTTTCCAGAAATATCACTTAACTTCAAACGCTATTATTATTTCAAATAATAATAACTTAAAATAAACTCAAGTGGAGATCAAACTTAAAATAAACTCAAGTGGAGAAATGTTTCCACTATACTATCATCAGCAGGTTAAAACGTAAGGTGGTTTACAGTATTCTAGATGTTACACTTAGCACCTTGACTTTAACGCCCCAATCCATCATATGGGTTCATTTCTTAATGATCTTGCATTCTTTAGATATTGTGGAGAGGTTAAAAACCCTTAAAAAGAGTAACCTGCATTTCACATTCAGGTTTTATCACCCAGCTTTTTCTTACTTTCATATTTGCGTCTCTTTCTGCCACCTGAATCCTTAAACAGTATCCTCTTCCAGACATGTAGACAGATTTAGAGCGTTTGTGATTATCTTTTGGCAGTGTTCGGTAGTTTTGAAGTGACGCAGGTGCTGAATACTAGCAATTTGGTTTCTGTTGATATGCAGTGGTCTGTCCAGATGACACACTGTTGTATGAAGGTTTGCATTGCCAGGCCAATTTGATGTGTGCTCTTTCTTTGTTTAAATTGTTGAATACACAAGCAGACTGGTTTTCAAAAGTATATATAGAAAGTTGAGTTTGCACTAATACTGCAAGTTTACTGCTATTATTTTTGTATCCTCATTTTCAAGCGTCATTTTTTTCTACTGGCAAAAGGCACACATAATTCTATTGTATTCAATTGAATAGGAAATGGAATGCCAAGTAACCTAAGCCAATTAGTCTATTCCACAGGTTGTGATTAATAGACAGAAGAATTGCAGTGCAAAGACAAGTTGGCTTTTGGTGTTGATATATGATCAATATCGTGTTGTTTTTTTTTTCTGCTCTAAAAAAACATTTTTTACTATAATGCCTCATACAGTAGTTGTATAACTTTCAGCCACTCTTTCTCAGCACAACTGCAGAGTCAAAAGCACAGGACTATTAATATGAGAACAACAGACCTAACAACAAGCATTGTGGAGCCTAAATCACATGTTTTTTATGGAACATGGATTTTATCGTGTAGAAAAAGTTTCTTTGTCATTTTTTAAGTCATTGTAAAACACAAAAAGAAAAAAATACAACACTCACCTAATATATTGCAGTTGTAGCTTGAGATTGAGTACTGCTGTTCTTTTTCAGAGGGGGCAGCCATTTTTAAATAAGGAAGCCTCACAGGCCCATTTCAGGTACAGATTTTCTCTTGTTGGGTGTGTCCTGAATATGCCACAGGAAATGGAGGATGACAATTTAAGATTTTTGCCCCAGTGTATGTATTGCAAACTTGAAGTAGCGAATAGATTATATAACAGGCCTTTATTTTCCCTAGAATATTTTATCAAACAGCATTGAGCATGAACATGAAATCTTACTTGAATTTGTTGCAAGTTTGGGCTTTTCACATCTGATTGAGAAGACTGAGAAAGACAATAGTTTGATGACTTGAAGAAGCTTTCTTCTTTTAATTGTTGGCATAATGTTGTCACACAAATTGTCATAAACATGTCATATTGTTTTTGGCATTTAGAATTTAAAAAGAATGTTTGAAAAAATTTAATATGTATATATTATTGTTTGTATAAATTTATAAATTTACAATATGAACTATATATATATATATATATATATATATATATATATATATATATATATATATATATATATATATATATATGCAAGTGCAATATGAATGTATGCTTCATGTAGTATCTGTAACCATGATACTGATGAAACATTCAAAATTCCTTACATATTTAACCTCTTGCATAAGGACGTTGTATAGGGAACAGCACATAAAAGTATGGGGACCCTTTTTAACTTCTGCACCCTGAGACTATTGGTTAGACTACAGTTTTATCGATCAGTCACTAATAGATGACAATTAATGTTTAAAAATACCTTTGCATGAATCATTAATTTCTCTTTGAGATGTCATGCAGGGTAGAATATCCATCTCAAGTTATCATTGCTTAATTACTTTTGTAGGATTTAGGAATACATTTTACTTTTAAAAAAGACATATTTGCACACTTGATGATGACATCCATTTTCTGAGATCATCAGCTCCTGCCATCACTTGATTTGATCACCATTAAGACCTTGAAAGCTGTGAGTCTTAAATTGCACAGATAGTCCTTATCATAATGTAGCCACATAAGATCTAAAATGGCTGTGATTTTACAGCTTTAAATAAAGGAAAGCCTAAGCTGAGAAGGTGGCATGGATGGGAATATAAGGCCAACCCAACAGAAGGTGCCCTATAAACGATCGGCCAAGAGGAGACATTTCTTGTCATCATCCATGTGGTACATCTTCAGTATGTCCTTGAGTGCATTTTACTTCAGCATTGTCATTCTGCACTTGAATACAATTTAAAACTAACACATGAAAACATGTGGCTCAGCAGAGTTTGAGCTCCAAAGATCAGGTCTTCAACACCCTTAGGCAGTTGAAAGAATGTTCACAGCAGTTGGTCAAAGGTCATATGTATTGAGGATTAAGAAAATACTGGGCCCTGTGTAAACAAAGTTTCTAACTGTAGTTAATGATGCTCTACACACATTTAAAATGTAATTTGGGTACCAAAGTTATGCAAAAACATATAGTTCTTAAAAAAACCCTGGGAGTTCCAGGATTTAATTATTAAATTATTCAAATATGGGTTCACTGAGGTACACCAAAGCATCTAGTAACATATCGAAAAGCATACCTGGCGATGGCAGTGTAGCATGAAACAAAACAGATTTTCAAAAACCCAGATAAATAATGGAATGTCCCAGTGGTTTTAAAGGGAACAATACTGTATATGCAGAGATTTATAAAACCCGATTTGCTGTTGGACAGCCAGTAAAATATGTCCACCCATGCTTAGTTTTCATTTAAGCTTATTTAAAGAGTGTAAGTAGAGACATCCAGTGGTTACGGTGAAAACAACCCTCTATTGAAGCTTTAAGTCAACACCATGGATCATGCTGCATTTCAATTCTACACTTACTGTGCACTGGCTGATTGTTATGGACAACATCCACTTGCTCTGTTTGATGTATAGTCAGTACTCCATAAGCCAACTGCATTCATCTTTAGCAAGATTTACTTAGTAAACAGGACATTGAGATTACCAAGTCTAATGACATAACGAATTAAAATAAAAAAAACACTGTGTGTTCCCTCATGTTACAAAGGAATTACAAGTCAAGGTAATATAGAAAATATAGAAAAAGTGTTTTTTTAATTATACCTATGTCAGTTACCTTTCAGAAAGCCCTCCAGTTTTAATTTAAATTGTTCACAGTCAGAACACTAAGGGCACATATCCTTTCCAGTCTTGTAAGTGGTTAGTTACCTGATCAGAAAACATAAGAAAATCAAATCTCTCCAATATCAGGACACATCCTTGACTAAAATCCCAGTCAGCTTCTTTAAACGGGAAGAACTATGTTTACGCGAGGCCTCCATTAAAATGCAACTGACGCTCAGTCAGTTTGTGGCCTCTGTCTCTCTTCATAAATATAAACTGCTTGCTGCAGTAACAGAAGGTGGATGCTGAACGGTTGAAGAGGCATTTCCAGTTCCAACATCTTGAAAGCAGAGGATATCCTACCTGAGCTTCTGGCTTCTAGATTCTATTAATATGTTTGAGTGGTAAAACCTATGGTAAGTTCAGGTAGAATCCCAAATCTTCTTCAGCATTTTCTGTTCACAGCAGGCTGGTTTCAGTCTAAGTATAAACTTCTTTTCTTTCATCCTTAGTTTATGAAAAAGGTTCCCTGAAGGTCAAGGGAGATGATACATGGTACAATATTACCAGCACTGCATAAGATGATCCTTTGGGGTTACAGTATTTCAACTAACAGATGTTAAAACTCTTGGGGGTTGTATGTTATGCATGTATGTTAAAATTGGAACAGCGATCTTAATCTTTTGTGTTTCTATAGAAACGCTCAAGCTGACTACAGTGACACATCTTGAATCTTGAAGGGAAAGTTACTTTAGCCACAATATCGCATTGCAATTGATAATCACAAGTGGGTAACAGCTTACTAGGATGGGTGGATCTTTAAAAATCATTTTTTAACTGATGTGACAAATAATCACATAAAGCCTCTGGATGTTAGGAAGATTGATATATTCATCTAATAAACACAGAATCCTTCAAGATTAAGGCACAGTTCTCAGGGTAAATGTTTTTCTGAGCACTTAGTGTTTATCGTGTTATATATATATATATATATATATATATATATATATATATATATATATATATATATATATATATATATATATATATATATATATATATATATATATCAAAGTAACCCTGTTCTATAAATGTATTGTCCAGTGATTTGATTCAGTGTTGTAATCATCCTTGCTGCTGCATGTCCTGCGATACCTGAGTGTCTAGGGAGCCTCTTAGTTTTTTTCTGTGGGTGGTAGCTGCAGTTTGTATGGGGGAGATCCTTTCAATCTCTTTGAGATACAATGTGGTTGTTACTTTGTCCTTTCTGATGGTGATATTTAGCAACATGTCCATGAAACCCACTTCCTAGGCTGCAGCACATACAGTAGTTAATCCTTTTGGGCTTGAGAATAGAATGCAGTTCTTTTAGTTCATCGTTAGTACTCATCAAGTCAGTGGTACATCTTTTTTAAATCGAGTCTTTGTACTGTACATTCAGCATTGTATTGCACTTGTGATGGTTCCCCAAAATATACACTTTTTGATCCTCATCAGTGGCTGTAGTTCAATATATCGTCTTGTCCTATGTACACAATCTAAGTTCGGTCTATGCATGGTTTCAGTAGGAATATGTGGTTCAGTTTTTTTTCTATTTTAAAAGGCCGTTGCTTACCGTAAGGCGAAATCCATCAATACTTATTATAGACAAAGCATTAATTTTAAATGTCCACAAACCTGTTTAGCAGGTACATCACATCTTCTTTGTAATAGGGTAACAACTTATCCTTGGTGACTGACAACTTGTCTATAATGTTTCAGTGAGGCAGCCTGTGTTAAATGTGGTAATCATCCTGGTGAAGAAACCGGATCGGGATGGACATCAGGTGGTAACAGAAAATAGGTTGTTGGATGCTTCACTTTCAGACATGCCCCCTGTCAATCAAGTTTCAATCAATGAACATGATGAGTAAATTGTAGGCTTTCTCAGAGGCAAGGGGGGCTGCTTTAATACTCGTTCTCTAGGAGAGACAATGATGGCATGGCCTTGGTTGACATTCAGGCTACAATGTGAGGATTACAAGGAATAGAAGATTAAAGGTTTTTAGCTATATCCTTGTGTAATGATTGAACCAGGAGCAAAGTTTGACACCATATTTTCTGAAAGGGAAAAAAAACCAACAAAAAAAAAAACCACTTTAACCCCTTACTGCCCAGTGTCCAATATATTTGACATTGAGAAAATACACATTAAAAAGGTGAACATACCCAGGGCACTAAGGGGTTAAAACCCCACTTATTCCTGGGTAGTTCATATTTTCTTTTTGTGTTTGTAGTTAAAGTAGGATTTCAACTTCAAAATTTGCCCTAGGTCTTCTAAAATATAATAATAAACGATTAGGTCTAGATTCTTACTGTCAGTTGAAGCCAAGAAAATCAAAGATAGTATAATTTAATTAAATTGGTTTAAACTGGTTATCAGAGAATTGTGTACCCATAATTCCATTGTACTATATTTAATTCTGGTTGGCTAGAGGGTTTCCCCTAGTATTTTGCACCATCTGGTCTTTGGATGTTTCTCAATCGTGGTGGCTGTTCATGTCTGGGGCCAGATTAGTTTTTGTTCTGCTTTGAATTATCGCTGAGAAAGAACTGAGAAAAAAATTAAAAGCCAGACGTGCAGGGCCACAGTAACAGTAAACTTGGCTCCATTTTGCTTCTCACAGGCAGAATCAATGCTTATAAATTCCTTAAAGGAAGATGCTGTTAGAAATTATGAATTATTTACATTAGTTTTTTGTAAAAAATTCCTGCTTACAAGGTTACTTAGCAAAAAGAAATGTGTTTCCCCTTTCGGATCTCGATTTGATAACATCTGTGTGGGTATTTCCAGAGCTACCATTGATAGATGTATGTTTTGACAAGACATCTGTCATTTGTGTTTTCTCAGTACAGGAGGTCAGGTATGAATTTATTATCAGGTATGACTATGTTGCTGTAGAGGAAATGAGAAGATGCCTGGTTGTTTTTTTAAATCCTCTACCCAAAGTCAAGTTGCTAGCACTGTAGCTCAGCACTCAGACAGCTTGAATACCTTTTATAATATGTCCTGTTTTGATCTCAAAGGTGTATTTACAGTCTAAGACCATGCTTACTGTTTTTACCACTACTTATTAGGACAGTTTAGTTTTGTTCGCTAACATTATTATATGTATTAATATCCATGGAGTCCATGTTCTTTATGTGGATAAAAAAATGTTTGTTTTTTTTCAGGGTTAACATTAGTATGAGTGTTTTTGCATATAAAGTTCCTTTTTTGAACATTACTCCAGGATGCATTTTTGACATATTGCATATTTAACAATGATATGTCATGACAGCAAATCACAATTCCTTAAATATAAAATGATTAGCAAATGTTATGAAATAAAAATAGAAGCGAGGTGACTCTGTGGAATAACAATACACTGCACAGCTTTATATATCTTCAAACGCTGCAGTATAGCCATCTTTTCTGGGTTGAAGGGCATTTATATGTACATGTAAAGAAGAGCAAAACTTTCACTTTGTGTTTTTATTGTTACCATACTCAAACATGCTCAATCTAATTCTATAGTCATTATGAAAAAAAAAAAAAATCAACTCTATGTGCAAATAGTACATACAGTACCCATAGGCTGAAACTGGAACTTGGGTACAAAGAAGCAGCAGTTTCAGTGTTTGTCTGTCACTGCTTTAATTTAAATTGCTTATTTTCACAGTTTGACTTGTGAGAATTCATGTCATTGTTAGGCCTATTAGTTCTGTTTTTCAGTTTTTAGGTGAGTATTAATTAAGTTTATTGGCCCATATAGTAATAAATGCCACCCTTTGTCTGCACTGAGTTCTGAGACTTGTGGGGAATTGAACCGTTTGCTATGGTTTGCCTTCTCTTTCTTTTTTCATTAACTTTAGAGCCCATATAACCTGGCTCAGGTGAAAGTTGGTTAAAAACCAATTTGTCCAATATTAACGTGTACAGCAGAAATGCAAAATATATTTCTAGTTTGAAATTTATTTAAATTCAATTCTGAAAACAACTCAAGTAAATTGTTTTCAAGTTCTGGCAAACCCTATTGGACATGCTAATAAAATCCTTTTAATATGTATGTGTGATTTCTGCCATATCCTCCTTGCTTGGTAAATATTCTCGTGACGGGTGTAAATCTTGTGAACAGGTTTATCAGCAGTGGTCACATTGGCACCAGGGCTCCAAGGAGGATGCATGTTAATGTTTCTGGCTACTCAAACAATCATTCAGGTCTATACAGCCTCTAGTAACTAATTGCTTTTGGGAGATAAGAGACTTCGCAGAGCAGCTCCGAGTAAATACATAATGAATATTTAGTTGGTTTCCCATCAATATAATTCTGTACAGAAGGAACAAATTCATATTAAAAGGATGATTGTTTAGGTTTGGGTTTTTTCTGTTTGCATGTGCCATACATAATATAATTAGACTTTGAACTTTGGCTTAAGTTGATCTGAGTGTATTTTTTAACAAGGTGGAATTACACAATAAACAACATAATGAGACTGCTGGCTGCACCCAGGAAACTCAGTGGAAAAGGTGCGTAAGTTTCTCTCAGGCTTGATTAATTTAGGGAGGTGAAATATGAATAGACAGTCCACAGTGAAATTTAGAACTCCATATTTTGATTGTGATATCCCTTAAAAAAAAATATATAATATATATATCCTGTCAACACAAGAACCTTCTGAAACATATTTTGAAAACTTCAGTGACTGCTTTCTACTGAACAATCTGTCATTTTGTAATTGGTAAACTGCCACATGTTATCTTTTTTTTTTTTTTTTTAAAGTTTCACTATAGCCCAGTTAAGCAACCGTCACATCTCAATGGAGGAGATTTCGTAAACAAAACATCTTTGCGAGCATGCATCACACACTGTCCGAGGAAATCGCAGGAAGGGACGAGTTTTTTCTGATGTTTGACCTGCCCTGGTTGCATAAAGTACAGTTGCAATAGGGAAAAGCATAAGGCTATGGCAGTATAATCTATAATTTTGGCCACATGACTGGAGCCATGCATGTATGCTCTCTCTATATATAACTGCTGGTAACTGCTGCTATAACCATGATTAATTATTAATAGCGTTTTAATTAATTTATACCAGATTTATTTACAATGAAGAGAACATATACTGTGTAGAGCAAATGCTTATAATGTTAGAAAAAAAGACTTTGTATGTTTTCCCTTCATTGTAAATAAAAATGTGATTAGTATACATTATTTATAATGCTATCAATAATAAATGAGTCATGCTGCATGGTTCTAACAGCAGTTTTAAGTATTCTGTAAATATTTCATCATAGTTAAAAAGTGCAATGCTTATGAGGCTGTCAAGTCTTGTTTTCAAAAGCTATTGTCACGGAAATTGTATACGAACATTATTTTAGTCATATGGCCGAATGCGATTAACTCATTGGTTGCTGATTAAGACTTGTGAGTGGGTATAACACCTAGCCAAAGTGAGGGAACCGCATTGCAAAATATTAAACATGTTTAAACTTTGAGAGCTGACTGAAATCGATCAATGGATCCTGTTAAATTGCATCGCAAAGAATAACACACTGCCTGATGCGATCGAAAAATGATGTTGCTATTGATCACATTGGGCAGTGGGTCCAGGGCTTAAATCTATAACCCCAAAACATAAAAGTTTCAGCTTGACCCATTGTCCTATGTCAAAAAAATATCATTCCTTTAGACTTTGTCATTCAAGGCAAGTCACTGAATTAATGTATTAGCTTTATGTTTTTTTTAACTGTTACATATTTCCTCTTGAGACTTTGTAAAATAAACAATGGTTTTAATCTCCTAATTAAAATCATAATATAGATTCATTTCTTTTGAAGTTTTATTTATAATAAAAAAATTTTTTTTTTAACTATCTCTAAATGGGGTCTTGAGTAAACCAGTGACCAAACTGCTGCAGCCCAGTGAATCTCTCTAGCTTTGGTATCCACAGGTGAATAAATCAGCAAATATTACATTATGAAAATACTTTATAAAATGTATTTTTTAAATGACCTAACAAAAATAATATGCGTTTGAGAACATTGGGCATCATAATCTCTAGGTACAATACAAATGACAAATTAAATGGAGACTAAACGCTTTAAGACAGGTCATTTCAGATAAATCTAAACACATCTAAATATTATTTAAAATGTGCTGTGTGTGTGCATGTATGTGCATGTATTAGGAAAGGGGGAATATTAAATTTAGAACGATGAAGAATGCAATGGTCTAAAAATATGTCATTTATCTCTTGAGAGCAGTATTTGAATCTAGTTTCAGTAATGAGAGTTTTGAGCTGCCGCTATCAGTTGAGTCCCCAGTGTTCCCAAGCCTGTAATGATACACAATCACCACAAATTAATCACAGGTCAAAAAGCATTGCAATTGAAAGGTCGTCTCACTGCTTTAAGAATAGGCTTTTCTGGTTTGGTTTGATGCACAGTCGTGAGAAACATCTCAGCAATGATTCCTGCACTGCTTATATTCTCTTTATTCTGTTCCAAAACGTTTACTTCTACAGTATTTAGAAATGAACACGTTATTGCAATGGGTACATTTGGGTTTATTATCAGTGAATAACTAGCTTGATAACAAATGATTAATTATTCGGTAATGGTTAGTTAATATGTAATTACTCGTTTTTAAAGGCATTTCTATTATTCGTTATTCGTTATAACTATACAATACTGTAACTAAAAACACTGAAAACATTTAACAAGCTAGTTATTAAACAGGTTGTCAACAGTTAATAAAAAGTGCCCACTAAAAAAAGAATTCCTTTTGATAGTTTTATATCATGGGATACATATAACTATGTAATGACATTGTTATAATCTAACTACCAATGGTGTCTGCTTTTACGTTGTAACTACAGTGCAATTACACAGAATTGACCTGAACACTACTCTTGCCATGTAATTTCATCAAGAAACAAAATGTTGTTCACAAGATCATGTTTGTGTAATTACGCCATAGTTAGTGTAAGAGCAGACACAATGTGGTAGTTACCTAATTATAACATTGTAATTACAGAGTTTGTGCTACCTTTTTTATTTTTTACTTACTTGTTTGTTTAAAATGGAACCTGCACCCATGCACTTGTTGAAGAAGTATCTACACACAGCCATAAGAGACATAGGATGTTTGTGGTACTGGGTCTATTTATAGAACTAAAACACAGTTGCCCTAAAACTTAGCTTGCTGTATCAGTCATAACTCCAAACACTCAATCATACATTATGAGGTAAGACTATGAGGAAATAATATATCACCCTTTAGCAAAAACACCCAGAGGGATTTAGTGTTACAGTAGTGTAGATAAGTTTTATAATACATATTATAACATATGTTCTTTCATTTGATATAACAACATTAACAGCAAAAGGACATGGAACAGCTAGTAATAATAATAATAATAATAATAATAATAATAATAATAATAATAATAATAATAATAATAAAAAAAAACAGTTTCAACTAGTGCAAATATCTTACATGAATTTTTAATGTTGTTGTATGATTCTATTTGTATCTGGGATATGCTTTGCTATAACCATTTCATGGTAAGACTTCATGACTTGACCCACATGGGCCATTTAAGAATAATTTGTTGCAAAATATATGTGTGATCCCTTATGTATTTCTACACACCCCTGTGGCATATTGAGATCTGAACCAGTCAGTTTTACTTGGATTCGAACTCAGTTTTTAGAGTAAAATGTCTATTCTACACAGTGCAACATTATCATCCAAAATCTTACGGGAAGGATATAAAGGTAATCCAAGGATGAACCTACACCTGAAATGCTTTATGGATATACCAGACATTGCATTTTGTTCCATACACAGTGTAACTGCTTTAGTATTAAAACCTTAATCCAAAAGAATTCATGGGTCCTTAGGAAAGTTGAACTTGAGGGCTATTTTGAATCCATTTTCTCTGCTTCTTTTTCTTCATCTCTCCAATTTTACTGCCCAAGTGTAACTGTTCATTACCATCATTTATAGTCATTCTTCTGTCCCATTTACAAAAGGCCCTACTAATTTTATCATCTATTTTTTTTTTTGTTGCAGACAAACAGGCTGGTTTTGTTTATCCATGGAACCTAAGGAAACGTGTGCAGGGTTTCACACAAGAAGGATCTGTGAGTTTTCTTGCTACCGCGTCACCTAAAAAGACAAAATAAGAATATCGTTAGATTTTGGGGTAATGACTGTTATGCGTTTCCAAGCATGAGAACATATTACATAAGAACTTCCAAGAATCAGTATCTGATGTCCCAGTTTTCAGGATAGAGCCTCTTGGGAAAAACTCCTGTTGATTGGCTGACAGTTTTAGGGCTGGAATTTGGCACGCATGCTGATTGACGAGTTATATATCATTATATATTAATATATATATAATATATATATATATATATATATATATTTAGCTTGTATCTACTTCTCATAAAGGCAAAGAGCCTGGTGTGTGACTGATTTTGAATTAATCTGCCCCACCTTCTTAATAATTGTTAACTCTGCTTTGATCAGAAAAATCAATATTACTGCACCACAGTACAGACTATAAACAAGGGATGCATTATACATCACAAAGAAGCAATGCAAAGCAACCAAGTAGGAGAGATTTAGCTTGAAAACTGTGAGGTTTGAAACCTGAGAATTCTCATAATCATCATTTTGTCCAAGGATGCAACAAACATCTCAACACGAATCCACTAAATTAACTCAAACTCAAGTAGAATGTCAAGGTAAATTTAAAATTTTCTTAAGCATTTGGGAGGCTAGTTAAGGAGTCAAAAAAATCTTAAAGGGAATATTAGGTGTGAAAGAGTACTTTTGTTGTGCTAGGTTCTGTGCACCTTTCACCTTTTCTCAGATGCAATGTTTAGTCACTTACTTTCCGTTTGAACATTTAAATCATGATGTATCTCTCTTGCATCCAAACACTCCAGTTGTCTTTATTCTACAGAATAAACTTTGCAGTAAACTGCTGGGGCTTTTTCTCTGACGTAGTTTCCTGGTTCACAAATTAGTCCCCTGAAAAAACTGTATTTTAAACAGCGCTTTGATGTTGTCATTTTATCATATACAGTAAGAACATGAAAAAACGAGAAATCTGGCAGGTTAAAATACTTGTATACATTTATTGGACTCTACACAAATCAATTTTAAACATTGATATGAAGCTAGGAGTGTTCTCACTGGAACATAGGTGAAGATATAAAAAAAGTAAATACAGTAATCGTTGCGTATCCGCTCATCACATATCTGCCCTAACCGTTTATCCGCCATAATCAATCTCTTCAGCAACGTTAGTTTATTATTGAACAGAGAAGAGTAGTTCAGAGATTGTAGATCTTACCAAAGTTTTCGTACACTGTGTTTATGTGCTCCATGCACTTCCTTTGCTGGTAGCATCACTTGAGCTGTTCAGATATTGTAAATAAATCCTGTTCGCCTGCGGGGTGTATCAACTTCAACCTCCGTCTCGATCTCCTGCCTGTCACTCAGCAGCGAATGCACGCACCCACACGGCAGACGGCTACTCTGTCACAAGCACTAATACCCTGTATCTTTCTAAACAAGGGATTTAAGTGAGCTCACTAATAAAAGCTGAATCTAAAAACAATAATTGTGTGAATACAGTAATTGTTACAGCCGTGTATAATGGTAATTAATTTATCCACCTTTTTACATATCCACCCTTAATCTGGTTTTTCCGCAGTTGGACACGCGACAGATTACTGTATTCTATAATGGCAATTTATTGCATAAGCACATGTACAATAGTATACATATCTTGATACCACTATTTCCACCATGGAATCATGCAAAAAGATTCCCTGTGTTGGCATTGACCAGTCTCCAAATTTCTGAGGCTGAAAATGTTTGAGTTATTCACACCATCGCGTTTATTTGCTGTGTTGTTTACACCCCATGTTTTGCTGCTATTTTTGTATTCAGACTTGCGTGTGAAATATCACAGGCAAGATGGGGGAACATCTGATGATAGCAGTGCAGAATATCTTGTTCTTTATGATGGCAGCACAAGAAATATCCTGATAAAGAATATATAATTTCTAGAAAGTGCATGTCATGAGATACTGCGGCCTATTATTAAATATAGACTGAACAACAAAACAAAATCACATATCTAATTATATCCAGTAGCATACGCAGCTAAGTGGTATGTATTTACAGCAAATCAAACTGTCTAAAACGGTTTTACGTCAATCGTATATGTTAGTATACGTGTATTTTTCCCCAAGAACGTAAAACACCGTCTGTGCTGTCTGAAGTTACATCTGCGTTAACAGTACCAACTACCTGCATTTACTGTACTGTTTATTTAAAAAATAAAAATAAAAAAAACATCAGGATGCATTGAAATGATTGAGTTTGGTAGTCCTGTGTGTACTTCTAATTTTGTTGCCAATAACATTGTTGACATTGCTACCAGTAAACAATTTGAGATTATATAAATATATACAGTATATTTCATCTCTTGCACAGGATGCTGGTACTCCCCGAGGTTTTCCCATTGCTCATTATTATAGGGCAAATGCACATTCTTCTCTTTCTTTCTCTTCTTCGGAGTAATAACCATGCAGCAGCTTATTCACTGGGTTTCTAGGTTGAGTAAGCTAACTGCAACAAGACAAACCTTTTGAAGTAAAATAACGTCTACACCTACTGCAAAGTTGGTTGCTTGATTAAGCCAAAGCAGACCTTCTCTGTATTTGTAATTTCTGTCTGCACTGTTACCAATTTAAATTACAAACCTTTATTTTTTAAATCTCTGTGGGTCTGGCAGCCATAATGCATTTAATTAATGCAAGAGATGTTCAGCTGTTCCTCTAATCAACTTGCAATTGCTCTCTTAGTGTTTTTCTACTTTTCAGAACTGTTGTTTTATATTTCACCTGCGAATAAACAACACCTGATCAATTGAATCATTCACCAACAGGCTGTGTATTAACTTTCATACTTCCAACAGAGAACAAAGGGCATGAAGTGGCGTCATTTAAATCCATGTATCTCTAATGAGTGACTCATTTACACTTTAAAAGTCAAATTATCATAAATATCAGGAGAGCTGAATATAGTTGGTAACATAAAATGTCTCTTCAAAACAATCTTTTTTTCTTATTTTAAAGGATATGTGATATCATTTACATTTCCATACTAACAGTACAATGTCGCATATCCGCCCCCCCTGTGGACTGAGGTATATGTGAAAAAGTCGGATTTGCGAACATCTATAGAAAACGAGATTAATTAGGCTACAAATACACAGTGTTGCAATGCGGTTTGCTATAAGCCAACGCTATGCAAAGCTTTTTTTAAAACAAAAATACAAAACCAAACAGTAAATGCACAGTATTCTGCAAATGATGGCATCTTTCTTAACTTTAGAAGTCCCTGCCTCCCTGGTTCTGTTTTCTTAATATCTCTGTCAGGGTACTTTGAGCTCTTTCTTGATATTGCCAAAAGCCGATAAGCAGCTCGGTTTAAATATTGCTTCGGCTACTTTAAACAAAGAGCCAGTCAGCATTGTGTTTATGAATTTGCTTTGTTTAATTCAAAATGCATTTAAAAGCTACAACAAAACCCTGCCAATATCTGCAAGCGTGCTCTCCATCATATAAACACATTGCACAAAAAAATAAAAGCTTTCTCGACTAATGTATTGAAACATCACTGACACACACACAGCCGGCCTCTCTTAAAGGGGAATGCACCAAAAGGTTGATTGCTATAACGCTTTCTTTCTGTTTCCATCGCGGAAGCTGCATTTGCTGCCAATGCCATTACTCTCATAGCCTACTTTTGATATTTATTTATTTAGAGAGGTGGTTAATTGATCAGGGCAGTTATGTGATCGTTGGATATGCAACGTTCCTCTGTATTTAATTTCTTACCTGTTTGGTGAGATGCGTGCTCCCTATCACTTACTATTGTTGTTTCGGCATTGATCTTTTTTTACTATGGTAGCTAAAAAGTACCCTTTTACACCACTTCTGTTATAAAATTGTGGGGAAAAAAAAGATAGAAGGAATATAATTATGGTATCAATAATTCCAGTGCTTACGTAACACATAACTGTGATAGCATGTAACTGCCTCCTGTGTAGTGCCACTGAAGACTGCTGTACTGAACTGATCTAGCTGTGGTTTTCATGTCTTACCTTCGTTGTCTTGACCTTGTTGCCAGTGCTGCAGGACCACCCTGTGAGATCGGGCAGCACTTTACACTCCTCGCCGTCTTGACACGGATGCATTTGACACCACCACTTCTGCAGCACTATGGAGGCTAACACATAAAAAATGCTTTAATAAACTTTACAATACTGCCAGTAGCAGGGAGAAATGAATTCAGATTCATTTCTCCCTGAAATAACTTTACTTATATATATATATGAAATTGCAAAAATTACACTCTTACACTCTTGGCTACTAAGGTTGAAATCTACATTAAATGCATTTGTTTTAAACTTCACTGGTCTGTGGATCAGTTTCATATTGTTTTAAAGCTGCAAAAGATATTCAAGTAGATGGAGGAATGCAATGGCCACTTGCTTGTTTCAATAGTTACCTAGCTAATCACAGAAAATAGGTTAACACTAAAGACACACAATCCCTCTTGGTGTTGTGCCTAATTTAAATATTTTACAATTAAAATTCTACACATAACTCCACAGACATGCTTGATATGCTTGTGTCTAAAAAACTGATTTGTTTTGTTGTTTATCTTTATTACAAACATTTATCTGATTCACTAAATTGAGACCAGCCAATTATATACAGTATGCTGTTACACAGAGACAAGGCTATGGTCTTATAGTTTTGTTTTTCAAAGATTCACATTGATAAACAGAATTAGTGAAACAAAAACTTCTTAGCATGCCCTATAAAGATAAGGTTCAAAGAATTAGTATAATCACAAAAGTGATTTATGGCTACAAAGACCTGACACACAGGATGCTAGCGCAGTATTGTATCTGATTTAGTTCAGCATATCCACTGGATGTAGTTTACTTCTGGGAATATTCCAGCACAGCTAATGAGCTCTTGAGGTGAAATGTGCAAAATGTCAGAACTGTGTTCCATATTTAGTCTGCTGGAATTTACTGGACTGGTAAAAACACACAGAAATGTCATTGATTGTGTCAGGATGAAAGACGTTGCCAAGACTGACAGCTTATGCAATTTTTGAACTTTCCGACTGACAAATGTTATCTCACATTTGAAAAAATGAAGACACCATTTATTTATCTTCATGCAGCACACAGAATGCATGCCTATATCCGTTACGAACGACAACAAAAAAATAAACACATTATAATTATATTTGATATTTTATGAAATAGAAAAAACTCTCCCAAATGGGTTTTTAATTACCGGCAAATTGAACACTGGGTTTGAACAAGACCACTTTATTGTATTGTGAGTTTCCAATACCTGTTTTATTTTTTTCAAAACTTCAACAGCATTAAATGGTTTTGAAATCAAACCAAAAAATTTCTTTGCCTTTTTTTTGTTGAAATATTTGTGACATCAAGTGGACAGTCTTATTACTACAATCGTTCGACATACTAGCTCTACAGAACAGAAAACACATATAACAATGATAACAGCAGTGAAGTGTGTTAGAACTTAGTGTCTATATTAAATTATGTATAAATGCAGTAAGAAATGCCATGTATGTTAAAAGCATATATATACACTGAGTGTACAAAACATTAGGAACACCATCCTAATATTGAGTTGCACCCCCTTTTGCCCTCAGAACAGCCTCAATTCATCAGGGCATGGACTCTACAAGGTGTCGAAAGCGTTCCACAGGGATGCTGGCCCATGTTGACTCCAAGGCTTCCCACAGTTGTGTCAAGTTGGCTGGTAGTTGATCTGTACTCCGAATAACTCGTTCCATCTCATCCCACAGATGCTTAATTGGTGACTGGGCAGGCCACTGCAGTTAGCTGAATTCACTGTCATGTTCGTGGAACCATTCTTGGGCAATCCTAGTCTTGTGGCATGGGGCATTATCCTGCAGAAAAAATCCATTAGCATATGGATACACTGCTGCCATGAAGGGATGCACCTGATTGGCAATGATGTTCAGATATCCTGTGGCATTCAAACGTTGCTCCACTTTTAGCAATGGGCCCAATGTGTATATATATTCGTATGAGCTTAACATGCAGCCTACAGCACTCAGTATTCCCAGGTGGTCTCCCATCCAAGTACTAACCAAGCCCAACATTGCTTTGCTTAAGCATTGCATGGTAAGTTCGATTTGAAGAGCTTTTTGCCATCACGTTGCCCAGGGGTCACTACAAGGAAGTAGCTCTTCTTGTGTGACATGAAAACACACTCCACACCATCACACCACCACCACCAGCCTGCAATGTTGACACAAAGCATGATGGATGCATGTACTCGTGTGTTTTTCTCCATACCCTAGTCCTCCCATCAGCATGAAACAGCAGGAACTGGGATTCATCAGACCAGGCAATGTTTTTCCAATTTTCCAATGTCCAGTGTATTCATTCCTTAGCCCACTGAAACCGCAGTTTCTTGTGGTTTGCGGAAAGAAGTGGAACTCTGTTAAGTCATCGGCTGCCATACCCCATTCGTGTCAAGGTCCGAAGAGTTGTGCATTCTTTTATGGGTCTTTCAGCACCAATGTTGTACTGGACTGTCAGTTGACTAACTATAGCCGTCTGTTGCTCTGCACAACTCATGTCAGCCTCCTTTGGATTCTTTCATCATTTCATTTTCGACCACTGGCCTGCCATTAGCTGGATGTTCTTTGGGTGGTGAACCATCCTTCATACACATGGGAAACTACTGAGCATGAAAAACCCAGAAGCATTGCAGTTCTTGACACACTCAAACCGGTGTGCCTGGCACCTACTAAAATACCCTGTTCAAAAGCACTTAAATCTTTTGTCTTGCCCATTTACCCTCTGAATGGCACACATACACAATACATGTCTCAATTGTGTAAAGGCTTAAAAATTGTTCTTTAGCCTGTCTCCCCTTCATCTACACTGATTGAAGTGGATTTAACAGATTACATCAATAAGGGATCATAGCTTTCACCTGGATTTCATGGAAAGAGCAGGTGTTCCTAATGTTTTGTACACTCAGTGTGTATATATATATATATATATATATATATATATATATATATATATATATATATATATATATATATATATATATATATATATATATATATATATATATATATATATATAAATATGCTGGTACCTACAGTCTGTGCTGTATTGTAAAGACCAACCAAGAAATGTACTTCCTCTGTTAGCAAAGTGAACATTAAAGTTTAAAGAGAGTGCAGGTTACACACATTGCTACACGTCATGCAATACATGTTATCAGTTGTACATGGAAGGATGAAACCGCTTATTGACGATTCTCAAAATAGGATTCTATTGTATGGATCAAGCCATTCCAGTTGCTCAATCTCATTGTTGAGCACTAAAATCCATCTCTTTCAAGAATGATAGTCACTCTAGGTTCAAGTGTAATAGGTTTGTAAAATTTAACTATACTGATATGCAACTTTATTGTTTGACATAATTACAAATGAAGAAAGCCTTAATAAGAGTGGGCAGATTTTAAATATACTACAGTTTAATCCTGTATAGAGTTAAGCACCAAGTCTCTTAGATACTAATCTAAATCCATTGAACGTATTGTATTGGATTATGTCTGCAGCTTTAACAAAACGTCAAAAAACCTTGAAATGACCTGATAAAGATTGGTATTGATCTGTACCAGTAATACTGAATTTGACACAGATTAATACAATGTAGATCAGCTGAGCCACAGTATCTTATCTTTGGCTCAAATTGAAATGCAATATAATAATTATGTAATTATGTACTTTTCTTCCTATTTTTTTAAATATTTTTATAATAAGTGTTGGAAATTTGAAGGGAAAAAAAAAGATTTGTAGAAAGGTTGAAGCTATTACAGAATACTATAGAAAGGAATGGTGCAAGCACCCTCCACTGGCCAAAGTGTTACGGCACTTTAAAAAGTGGTACTGCATAGCCAAAAAAATCACTGAAGGAATGTGCAAAATAAGAAACTGATAAAAAAAAAAAAAAAAAAAAAAAAGTCAGTTTTTTGCATTGTAAAATTTTATATTTTCGTACACACAAGTTTTGATGTGAATGTCCATCACATAACCGAAAGATATTGGCTTTCTATAATATATATATATATATATATATATATATATATATATATATATATATATATATATATATTTTTACTCCTTTAAATTAATTATGGAATCCTTTAAAAATATAAAAAAAAGCCATTTTAATTGTAGATAGTGTAGTCTTTCTGATAACTGAGCTCAGTTTTACCTTGACAGATCAGGAAGGTCCAAACATGGTCACTAATCTGTTCAATAACCCAGGTTCAAACTAAGGATCACTTTAGAACCACTGTAGTGTAGTGTATACTTGTCCTGGCCTAGAGGTGAAATTTGGGTTCCTACATTATTAGCATTAGGTTCTCTTCCTGCTTTTTTCCCTCTGCAGTAAGCCACAAGGCTTGAGTGCAGCTAGACCACTGGAGTGCAACAGAGCTAAAGCACAGACAAGTATTGGCACCAGTAAACAACAGCAACTTTTACTGCTGTAACATTCTTTGAATTATGTGCATTGAAGTGTACAATCTAAACAAAGAGCCCGGGATCTTCAACAGAAGAAATGGGTTATACAGGGTAAGGAATTGACTTTAATATGTTGGTTACGACTCAAATATTATTATGAAGCTCTGTTACACATGTTAAACCCCACTTTAAATTGTCATAGAATCTCCTGGTCTATTCAGTACAGAGCAAAAGGAGGCTGTGAAATGATGCAGGTGGAAAATAAAGGGTCTGCATCTCAAATCTGATCACAGAAAAGTTGAAAGAGAAGTTAACATAAATAATAAAGTTAGTACAAAAGTATGAAAATATAAATTTATGCAGGAATCTATGGTTCTCGTGAAATACACCTGAAACCAGTACCTGAAAGAATTTCTGAAATAACCCTTAAGCAAAATAGTTAGAAAAGCTATAAAGATGCAATCCACTTTTGCAGCGCTGTTATACTTCTCTCAAGAACAGTATCATTTTTCAGTAGTTACTTGCTGAAGCACCAGTATGTTACTGTTCACTATACATTGGCATTTAAACTGTCTTTTACTGCTGTTCCCTTATTTGTCAAAGGGCTGGGGATTTTTAAAAGCCTTGGCTGCTTAAAATGACACATACAGGAATGCACTTTTGCCAGTTTGTGAACGCTGATGATATTAAAATGCAGACTTTTGTTCCCAAGAGAACCATGGCACTTTAAAAAGGAAGACACAATACAACTATTCTTCAATCTTCCCCATAGAGGTCTGCGTGCACACCTCAGAATTTACCTAAACACCCAATATCATTGAGTCCTGGGCCTCAATCTAGCAGACTGGTAGTGTAATTGAGCTTTGGTTTATTTAAAAAACGCCATATATTTATCGAGATGTGATGAGGATGCTCATGAAAAACCCTTAAACATTTACCTTCTACACATGAAGGCCTTGCTCTCGTTGTACCTGCAACCTGTCCTGGAAAGCAAGAGCACTTGACCGTTTGGGATCGCTCCTCGATCTTATTTTTATTGCAGCACCGGTGTATAGCAACAACTTCACAAGTCCCCTGTTTGACCTGGTGATAGCCTGAGAGAGAAACAACAATTGAAATATGTAGTGAAACAATGCACACTACAACAAACCATGCACCTACAATCCAAAGAATTATTCTTTTCATAAAGATGTATTTATTTATTTCAGAAGCCTTCAACTGGTATGTTGCATTGTTTTTTTTTTCAAAAGGCTATCTGCATTTATTCATCAACTAATGGTTCAAGTTATTAAATATAAATGATGTTAATTAACATAACAGTATATTGGGAGTGCAACCTATCTATTTGTTATGGTTATACAGAAATTAAAATAAATCCATGTGCTAATTAACATCATTAAATTAGGAATTATGTGGAAGAGTACGGTTTTAGCTAACAGATAATGGTCGCTATACAAATCACCTACAAATAACCACAGAGACCACTTTGGATCTTACACATGACGGCAAAGAAAGATGGCTCTTTACAGTGGATGAACCGCAAATGTGAAATTATATAAAAGCGGTTTATATTTTAAATGAATTCAAATAATAACTAGAACCAGGCGAGTGGAGTGAGAAGGTATGGTTAACAGCCTACAGTCTGAAAGAATGGAGGTTTGTATGTGAAGAGCTACTGGAATAAGGGAAGGGAAATGTAACAAAGTCTTTGAACATAGTAAAAGCAGTGGCGTGTGAATTACAATGTGAGCCATGCAAGCATGGTGTAAATCCTGTTCATGGAAAGTTGACAGAGACCCATAGCACTAAATTGGCCTTTGATCTCCCACAGGGTTGAAGAGGGATAGTTTGTTTCATCACACTCCACTGACCACTACTGGTCCTGACTGAGACCTCCCTGGCTGGGCCCTTGACTGCAGGGATCAGCAGATTGGGGAAAAAGTACTGTAGGTATCAGTACATAAAACTACGTACATATGTTCCGTATTCATTTTACCTGTTTTAATACTGTCACAAATATAAACCCAACCTTCACCCCAAAAAGCTTTTCATGATCATACAGTAGCCCTCGCTAAACCGGACATGTTTGTCCGACATGCGGAGGTGTCAGGTTTAAAAACAATACAATAAAACCGCACACAAATACAACAGAATGTTCAGTCTAGTGCTCCCAAAATGCAGGGAAAACCAGAATGTCATAGAAGTGTCACTGAGCACAACTGGCAACGCACAAGAAAAAGCAGACTGGGAAATGCCAGTAACAATTGCGACTGCTTAAAACATGCTTTCAAAAGCTCTTAACAAACTGATGCAATTGTAAGTGTCGCAGTTGCCGCCAGCTTTAGTACATCTCATTAGAATATTTGAGAACCCTCATTTGCACTATCTCCGCCCCCTTCTTGTGAATTTATGCAGGAACGCCCATAATTTCATATTCATCTAAGGTTGAACTGCAAAGAAAAACTGCTGCCGCAAAGCATTCCCTAAAATGTTGCTAACAGAATTGAGTTTGTTTAGTACATTTCACCCTAGACTTCCGACTCGTTTGCAGCTGGTTTGCGACCATTGCGACAGGCGCAAAACACTTTAGTACATCTACCCCTAAGAGTTATGCCCAACAACTTTCAAAAGTATACACCACCACAAACATTTGGCAAATGCCTCATTAATACATCTCATTGATAACAGCCTAATTAATAGCATTTCATTTACATTTAATCAGTGATAATACTGTAATTGAACAAGGAGTATGACTTCATCATTCAGTCACTGTATGTATGCTACTACACAACAGGCCCACAAGTAAAGGAGGTAACAACTATAAATACAGGCAGTGACATGAACGTTCATTTAATTCAGGCCAATTCTTGAGAGGGCCTCGCATCTTAAACCCTGAGCTGGTGTGTTTCACACATTTTCTCATGTGAAAGGCTTTTCAGCAAACCACACCCTCCAATAACACTTCATTGATATTAAATACAGGTTTAAACTGTACTTGTATTTATTTTGCAAATTCACAATCAGTGCTTGACAAAATTTTGATAGACATAATAGACCTCTTGATAACACAGAAAAAACAAGACATATTTTACGAGCACGGCAACATTTAACAAGCTCTTGGATAGCTGTCAGCTCAGGCTACTCCATTTGTATTCTACGCACACAGAAAAAGCCATGTATATATAGTGGAAAATGGGTCTTCCATATTTCTGTTTCTGTACTTCTAATACGAATATTTGAGCAATAAGATTTGCAGGAGAATAAACAACAGAGTGTGGTACAGAGGCAGAACATTATAACTTTTCTAAAATAAAGATGAGCGAGATTGTTTTCAAAACAGCAAAGTTATAAAAACAGAACAGCTGCCATTTTCCAGGGTGTCTGTGCAAACTGTGACTGCACCAGCTTGACATTACCTGAGTTACTGTACAACACTCACAGGTTTGGTCTATGTGTACAGTAATCATCCCTGCTCCTGATAACATTGTCATCAGAGGAGAGTCTTAAAAAATGACAGGCTTTCAACGGAAACCTATGACAAATAAAGTGGTCAAACCTTACCTCGAAAACAGTTGTATTCTTTTGAATGTATGCAGATCGTCTATTTTCAGTTTCTAAAGACATATGTTTTTTCTTAAATACTTTTTAGTAGTGTCCACAAGTTTTATACTTATTGATGACAGGTGCAACCGTACAGGTTCTGACAAGTACATTGTAAAAAGACCATTTCACTGAAGTAAACCTATACTAATACATTATATATTTACAGTCTTATCCAAATCTATTCACACATTTAAACATAAAGGTATCTGCATTTAGTTAGAAAATGACCACTTGTGATTGTTAAGATCTACTTAATTATATTTAAATTGAATGGCATTACTTTACATACTCTCAAATCTGTTTTTAATCATAATGTCTAGAATGCTTTCAACCAACTAAAATCATAGTAAACATGCTGGACAACTTCACAAAGACAGCTACTTCAAAGTGAAATCAGAGGCATAATTTTTCTAAAAAGAGGAAGACACCCATTGAAGCTACAGGACACCACTATTCTTAAACGTATTTCTGCTCTTGTAATAATATGGGTGTGTTTCTCTTTTCAGAAAAAAAAAAAATTGCCAGTAACATGTGCACAGTAATTTATTACATTTATCTCCAACACTAAAAGAATGTGTGCCAAAGATTTAGAATTGTATTTAAAAATAACTCAATTGCAGCTTTTTAATTCTGCCTATCGAATGCAATACCACTGCTCAAGTCTTCTGCAAACAGTCCTAATCCTCCATCTTTCCATTATACAGCTTTTGTTTTGGTGAATGACCTTTTTCCATCACAGAGGTTTAAATGTGTTTGCCTTTTTCTCTCTAAAGCCATTTCGCTGATTCCACGGACTAAAAGCAGCATTTCTTTATTCTCCTCCTGTTTTTTTCATCCCAGCAGTTTGTAGTCCTATCTCCTCAGCTATCTATAGTGGTCATGGATTACTCTTTATCCTGCCTGTCCCCAGTGTGGCTAAGCATTCTGTTATGTGTGTAAACCTACCATAAAATGAATAAAAAAGCACGTTTTACCAGATAGATGTTACATAAGACTTGACAGAGTGAGCTGCACTGCAGAAATGTTGGTCTTTGTTTATCTATTTAAGTACAAAGAAGCAAAATATGGCTAAAAAAAAAACACAATGATTTTTTTTTCTACATTACAACACTTTGCATATCAGATAGACAATATATCCAGTTTTTCATATTTTACAAAACCAAACTAAACATATTTTCAACTTGTTAAAATACACTGTGAACATGCATAAAATGCATTGACGAATATATATTGTATAAGAGTCACGCTAGTTCAAAATTTAACAACATTCATCACAAATGTCAGTAATCTCTTTCAATTACAAATAAATAAATAAACAATAATTTTTATTTATTTTTATTTTTTGGGGGAGCAATTTATGTTGAACATACTATAAACGTGTCATTGCCAGCAAGTAAGCACAGGTTGACTTTATAGCAAGAGTAAGCTTAGAAAATAAGTTTTGATAACCTTGAATAAACCATAGAACCATAGAACCACACTTAATTACCAGGCTGCGAGCTGGTGGGGGTGTCAGCATAGTCTGAAATGACCGCGAGTTCTGATCCGTTTCACTTTTCTGTTTGGTTTGTTTGTTCTTATCACCGCAGCTTTTTGACAACATGGGAAGCAAGTGAAATTTTACAAAGCAGGGCTGTACTGAGGTCAAACCAGGCCCTGGGAAAGGGGCATAACATTGTTAAAACAAAGGCGGACAGTGAACCTGCTCTGAAGATACATATTGTTGAGTGCTTTGTGATAAGCAAAAGGCTGTTAAAAGTGATTCCCCCCCCCCCCCCCCCTGTATTTGGAGATCTATAATAGATGGGCAGGTGGCCTAAGGTTATCACAAAAAAAATTGAGCAGAAACATGGCTTTAAGCTGGAGATAGGCCAATGTATGGATATTTTCTGTTAGAAAAAATACAAAGGACTTCAAGCAATAGAGCAGTGCAAAACCACAAAGAAAAGGCCCTATAAATTCTCATTTGTAAACCAGACACTAAGGTTACACGAGGAAGCTCTGACCAAGACGTAAGAAAATAATACTTTGCAGAACACCAGATTCATTCATTTCAGCCTGACTTACCAAGTCGTGTTGTCCCTGCTGTACCCCCTCAAAAAATAAAATTGCTTTACAAACACAAACTGTATAACCGTGCAGATATATATAGCACAAATATTACAGTATATCTAAAACTGTAATAACTTGCAGTCAAACGCAGGAGACCTTCTCATCTCCTCAAATGCAAGAGTAAACTAATTACTTAGATGTAATGCGCTTGTACATTTTAGTCTTGACCTCTGAAATGAAGTACATGAGGTTTGTTGCTACGCATTACGTACTGTCTGTACAGCAAGAATTATTATTATTATTTTTTTTTTAATACCCTTTATTGACTAGGCCAGCCTTTTGTACTACCAATCATTACCGCTATCAGTGTGATAGCACAGAATGCAGAGGGACTTTGAGGCCAGAGGAGTTAAGTGTAACTATCTGCTCATTTTTTTTTTTATCAGCAGACTACATCTGAACCAAATTACACTTAGTCATGCTAAGCATAGATGCCTTTGAAAAAGAAAAATGAGAATCAAGTACTCTTCCGTGGATAGCTTAAGAATACCCTGGGGCAGAGCGGGCGTCTGTTGAGGGACATTTTAAGTAGGCCTACTTAGAAAACAATATATGCCCATAGAGACCGTATTTAGCTGCTGTTTCATGGCTCCTGCTGGAAAAAAGCAAGGTGTCATCATCAGTGGTATAAACATACTGAACAGCAACATGTCCTGTTACGTTTAGTGGCACTCACACACAAACACTCTAAATGTCACTCTTATAGAGAAGAAGAATATGAAACAGAATCATTATTAATGTTATCTCACAGACTGGCATGTGCACAAATTCAAAGGCCGAACCGTCCCAATTTAAGTGTGGTACAGTGTTTGATAGAGCCCTAGCCACACTATAAAACGACAGCTCAATCGTGCACTTCTATTTTCCAGATCCCCAATTGGACAATGCTGTGATCCAATTGAAATATGAGAAAGGTGGGACCCTGTCACTCAGCCCCATGCCCTCAGCAGTCACACAAGATATTTTTTTCATGTATAATGAGTCTATTTTTTTTTTAATAACATATTATTAAATGTGAAAAAAGCAAACAAAAACAAAAAAGGATATAAATAATGGATCCCATAAAACTAACGAAAACTGTAAGTTGGTACAAACCGTTAAAGTCAGCATCTTGCACAACAGCTTCAGAACAATTCCCATTCTCCAAAACGAAGGCATTCCCATTGTAGACATGGCATGCCTTGTGGCTGTGATGCCACACTACAAAGTGCTGTAGCTTTCCACTGACTTAATTAGGTCACCGGGGGCAGGAGTCATTTTAACAGGCAAAGATAAGAAAGGTACAGCCCTACACAATCTGACAGTTCATGATATCAATTTACAATAGATCACTTTTAATAGTGCATATGCTGACGCCTCAGAATCAGTTTCATTTGACATATTCTGAAATTGATAAGGACAGCTATAAACTATCAGCGATTCAGGTAATATGTACTGCAGAGACTGTACACTGTAAGTTATGGAAAGAAACTATTAAAAACTAGACTGCTAAACTGGATTAGGAAAGAAATACTAGTTGTGTTAGCTTATTGAAATAAGGTTAGTTCATCACACATCTAAAATAAATCTCAATAGGCTAGTCCTTACTTGATAATACATAGTGCAACAGATTTTACAACAGTTATGGTATTGCAAAAATTTATGACTCAAACCCCTATTGGGAAATCAGAAAGCGCCCACTTGCCGATGTATGGCATAAAGTCTTTGTCATGAGACAACATCAGTCAGCTCCCATAAAATCAATACTTTGGTGTAAACTCTGCATATTGAAATTATTTGTATGTTAACATTTTGCATTCCAAGATTGAATAAATGCTTGAATTTGCAAGTGGGAATTGTTTTAAACCCTAAACATTTTAACCATAAACCAATGGATGAATTATTGTATAATTTATCATCCAAAACCATATCTTTATTTTGTCAATAACTGAACTGCCAGTTATGCAAGCCAGACATTTTACATTTGTCAACATTATACACTGAAGTGACCCATATTGAGGTACGAGGATCAAGATATTACAAAAATAAAATATTGGGCCAGACTGGACTTGTAAACCAAATAGTGCTCTAAAAAAACAAAATGATTAGACACTAATGAGATACTACTGTTTTCCAACAAGATCATGGGGATTCATACTCTTTCAATGCTTTTCAATTAAAACCAAATCGCAAACTGAAAGTCTACAGTTTTGGGAGCACATTCAAAGTTATGGTAAATAAGTAAGCAAACAGAAAAGCAGTTTTTTTGTTACTCTACAGAGTGCAATATTTAATAAGCAACTCATATTTAAGAAGGGATGTAACCACTAGAGCGAGTCATTTTATCTCCATCCTTTTTCATCTCCTAGTAATTTAAATCTGATTTCTGTTCCTCTGTCTTCTTATCAAGCACTAAACAACATCACAAGATGCTGTCTCTGCTGCAAATGATTTTGCTCGCTTCATTCCTTGCAAACTGTAATGTCTCCTGTGCCTCATCAATCACCCTGACATTATCTCAGTTTAACACCCTGAATTGTCAAAATCAGTAAGTTTATGCAAATCTAACAGGTTGTTCTCATGGCTGAATGGCTCTGAAAAGGAGCTTCATTTATACGCAAATCTCTTCCAAATAATATGCACCCTCCGTACCTTCTCAGTCATGTCAGTCTGGAATAAAGGAGCCTAATACTGGTTGTTTAGTACTTAATAGTATTAATTTTGTTTTGACACATGGTCCAGTGATATCAATACATTTGAATGCACTATGCTTCTTCAGAGCATCTTCTTGTGTTCTACAATGACTTACTGTACATTGTATGTCTGCCTTTAAACGGGTA
Source organism: Polyodon spathula (assembly GCF_017654505.1). NCBI lineage: Eukaryota > Metazoa > Chordata > Actinopteri > Acipenseriformes > Polyodontidae > Polyodon > Polyodon spathula. Next base: position 31,978,411 of record NC_054549.1, on the reverse strand, counting down.
GCAAGCTACATTCTGACACCTACGATACAGCTCATTTAAACTGGCGTTTAATATGTTCATGTTTATACAGGTACAGGCTGGTCAACGGAAATAAGAAAAAGATTGTCAAGAGTTAAACTGGCTTGCTTGCATAGGGCAGAATCTATTCCACTTGAACAATAAGATGTTTTCATTTTTTGTTTGGAAAAGGTAACCTTGCTCATGTGAAAATGTTCAGATTTCAGCCAAGCACTGTGGAGACTGATATGATGTACTGTACTGGCACTTACTGTACTTGTAAAAGATGTTGAATATCTTATAGATTTCAGCCTGGATTTCACCCCAGGCTTATTAAAACAGAGGTCCATGAGGGCTGGGTTGGACTGAAATAGTAAAAATGTCTAAACACACCTGCCTTTCCCTTCTGACACCCATAGACTGAACCCTCAGCAAAAATTGTTACAAGATAAAATTCATGCTTTTTTTCTACAGTGCCAACTAATACAGTGGACAGATCAACTGACTTTTTAATACAATAGTAAATTCCATCCTGTCTTTATCAGGAGACAGCTTAATTACACAAGTATGCAAGGAACTTTGGATAGGTGACCAAAGCTTTTTATGTTACTCCACCCATATTGCTTTTCCACTTTGAAAGTGGGATATAGTGTTCAGTCTTCACCAATGATTGCCAGTGAGGCTAAACTACGATTAAATGGGACTGAACCAGAACATGACATATTTTACATTAATTATTATAACATTAAATTCACAGAACAAAAAAACTATTTGCAAAATGTCAGTAACACGTGTTCTACTTAGGCTTACACATATTAATGAATTGAACTTGAACTTAAATTAATGAGTACCAGTTTCAAACACTAAACACTGCTTCAAATATACAACAGCTGTTTTCAGGTTCTGAACAGGCCATGTTTTGTCTTTTAGAGCCACCTCGTGGAAATATAAAATATTGCAAGGGAACAAAGAGGGAAAACAATCTAAGGCATAATACAGTGCAAAACAATTCAGGCCTGACTACATTAGTAGATACAGCAATAGGTTACAGTATTTTAATGTAATTATGTTGAAGGAAAAATACATTTATTTAACAATGTTTTATATTGTACAAAATACATTAAATCTGTAAATCTATGCACATCTTTGTCTGGTTTAAATACAGATGTATGATTCATGCACTGTGTTTTATAATACAGATAGTTGGAGATTCAGACTACAAAAACATACAATTCCAGAATATGCACAGATGTTTAAAGAAAATGTGTAATATGGTATTATTACAACCCTTAAGTCCTGAATTAATTTAATTTCATGTATATAATATATTATCTTAGTAAAAAAAAAACAAATCAAATCAAGTCTGATATGCTTGTGAAACACATATATATATATATATATATATATATATATATATATATATATATATATATATATATATCAAAGTCTTTTAAAGCCTACCCCCTACTGGATCCACAGAACAGTACATGTGACCTTCAAAGTGCGTCCAGACTGAAATATGGTCCAATTAACATATTCTGCATTATCCTCTGAAACTTTGGAGCCTGAAAGTTGTTTAATTTTTAAAAAGAAAACCAACAAAGTATCAGTCACTTGCACTGTAATGCTACAGGCGTTTAAATGTTGATTAATCACATTGTTATAAAGAAAAACATTGATATTAGGATGTATTTTACATATAGTTAATAAATCAGCTTTTTTTTTTTTTTTTTTTTTTAAGTGATTGCTTGAACTCATGGCACACTAAATAATTTACATGACTTGGTCATTTCATAGGGAAGAACAGGATGAGGAATTATGCAAACCAGAATCAGTTTGCTTGTGGGTGCCAATTAGTCGCTAGCCATGAACTTAATTTTAGCCACCACGCACCTTTTTGGGTTGTCTTCCATTACCTAAAGTCATACATATTAATATGCTTATTACTGAAGTTGGATCTCATCAGTTTTCTTTTTCAAAGCATTGTGCTTGGTTCAGTGCATTACAGACTGAATCACAGAAACACAGACGGATGACATGTGAACAAAATCACAGATCGGACCACACTTAAAATACTTCAGATGGTTATTTTCCTTTCTTTTAGGGACCAACATGTTGAGGATTATTGCTGTTATTGGTCAATGAAAATATATCACATTATTAAAATTGCCCAATTTCCTCTAATTAACTTTTCTTTTGTACTTCGATGCATAAAGAACATTTGTCTAGCGAGTTGAAGAGAACACAAGTCACATGCTTTAACTCTTGTTTTTATTGTGGACTTATTGTTTTTCAGACCTGTTCAGAAACAACTGTTTATTTATTTCGCTGTGCACTGAAAGCCATGGCACAAAAATAACAAGTCCTTCGTTAATTGGCCCCTGATGCACTTAATAAGAAGTGAGGACTTTACCTGTCTGTCCTCTGGGAAAGTGGTTTGCAGCGGACATCAGCTTACAGCACACAGCTAACATGTAGACCAGCAAGAGCCAGTAGGACAGTTTTACTGTTCTGGTGTGAAACATCATCCTGAAGAACAAACCCTGGAAATAGATTTAAAAGAAATAATACTGTCAACTTGCTAGCAAATCCTGTGGTACAGCCAAAAAATACTCTATACCAGGTTATAAACTGTATTTCAGAACATAACCCATATCCTGTGTATATCACGGAAATGAAATTGGTTAAACCCTTCGTAAAACACTCGCCACATGTATAATGCACATTTTTTATACACTACTTTAAAAAAATAAATAAATAACTTACTATATATACTCAACTGTAAATCAAGTGTGCTGTTCACCTTATATATAATATGTAACCCTTATAAAGCACACAGAAGTGCTCCCATAATTGTTAAAGGGTCAGTGTTACATTCTTAAATATGGTAATACTGTTTTATTACAATTTTGCAGTATACTCGTGGTCAAGGTAATATACCCAGCAGGAAGAGTTCGATGCTCAAAGACTATTGCTGCTTTTATAAAATGGAGTTGATACTGTATCTGGTGCTTCCTCAAATATTTCCCTGAATATGGTCTTTGAATACGATAACATTTTATTTATTTTTTTTTTTTTAATTAAAGTTTCCTATAAATTTAACTTAACCCCCGTCCCCCGTCCCCCTATTTTTTTTTTGCCTTTTTGCATCCATTAGTCCTCGCAAGCGTGTTTCTTGAACAAAACAGCAGATTAGCATAGAAGAAAGGGAGAAAAATTGACTCACTAAAATAAAATGCGGCTGAAGGTACAGATTAAAAACAAATTTAAAGGTCCACTTAGTTAGTCTATAGGGAATGCATAATGAGCAAGCATGGGTTGTAAAATATAATCCCCAGTGTGGAGTCTGACCTCACAGCTCGGAACAACTACTTATACAAGCCCAGGAGAACAAAAACAGTTTTATTAAGAGAAATACCTTGCATCTTTGTATTCTTTACAGAATTATTATAACAAAGCATTAGTACTTTTAGCCCTTTAAACCCTGTGTAGTAGTACAGCATACTTGGCTTTCTTTAATAATTGTTACAAAAGCTTGTGCTTTTTAACAAAAAACTTCTTCTTCTACAGTTCCAAAATGTTTAATACACAGCCTGCAGAATTGTTTCCCATTACAGATTGGATTTGCAGAAATCAAGGTAACAATCAAGGTGAAATATATGGTAGCTTTAATATGAGTATGTTTTATGTGTAAGTGTTTTAATAATTATTAAAAATGACGTTTTTTCCACTGGAAGGCTGAGTTTTCTGTCACAATCCTTCTCTATACTACCCTTTAACATATTTCCAGATTTATTTTTATTTAGAGGATTGGTGGACATACAAAAACTGGAGAAAAAAAACAACCTCTTACCTTTCTGTTTGTTTCAGAATAGCATCTAAACTGAACAGGTTTACTTCAGTAAATTCTTCACCACGAGCCTGACATCCCATCTGCTACAAGAAATCACCATGGCTACTTTTCTGTTCAGCTTTGCTATATTGTAACCTACAAGGGACACAATAGCATTGTAAAAGTGTTTCAAAATGTTGTGTTACACGGTTAATTTGTAGCTATTGGCTATTGATCAAAGTTGCCATTAGATTCCTCCAAGGCCAAATATTTTTTCTTCCATTCCCTCCAAATCATAATGGGTCTTTTCTAACAGTTAGAGTGTTCCACTTTATAAGTGATGGGGGTTCTTCCCCTTCCAACAACAGCTTTTTGGGCTGAGTTTGGGCTTTGCCAATATTAAGGTCAAACCAAGAGACCTATTTAAAAGGGATGTTTAAGGCCAAATACTTTTAACCTAATAATCAGGACTGACCATGTATGCTATTACTTTGCTGGGTTAATTGTGACTGATTTTAAATGTGCATATGACCTTTTTCAGTTGGTGCCAAAATTATAATAATGCTTCCAAGGCGTTTAAAACTGTTATAAAACACTGAAAGTTGTGTGGCTTATATACAGTCATTTTCAATCATATACTTATAGACGATACTGGGTTTTATAATGAACAATCAATCATCTTTTAACACAATAATGTAGACATGACTATACTGCCTTGTTTGATAGCTACCAGAAAACAGAGTTTTAAAATCCTAGCCATGTAATTAAATGTAGAACAGATATTAAAAGGCAAATACAGCAATAATGGCAAATAGTAAAAAGTGCCAACAACATACACGCTACACATTAAAACACAAACACCGTGATCAATGTACAACTTGAAAAAGGACCGCCACCTGTTTGCAATGTATTTAACCCATTTTACAGTGCTAAACAAGGTGAGAAACAAGCCTTAAAGTCATACTGTAAACCCCATAAAGCAACACAAATGTAAATGAATACAAAACAAACCCACGTATACTTTTATTGAAATGCAATAATAACAACTTTCTTTGGAAGTGACCAGAACTAGTACAGTAGATTAATGGCTTTCATTATTGTTGACTAATTTCCTACGTGTCAAATGACTGCATTGCTTAATTAAACCCAGTGTGATACCAAAGGCATATAAATTAGAATGCTATATGGCAACTGTTAGCCTAATTAAAATGCATCCAAAATGATGTAATAATAAACTGAATAAAACAATGTACTAATTTTAATTGAGATATTTAGTTCATGTTCTTAAAAATACATTCAGGCAGTCAGGTAATACAGTACTTTAAAAAGGTGAAGTAAAACACAATAAAATTCCATTAATCTTAATAATGTTGATGTATTTGCATCCACTGACATGCCTGGAAGACAGTAGTCTTACCTGGGATCATTTCAAACTATTAATGTATCCCCAGAACAGTGTACTCTATTTGTATTCTAGCATTAAAAGCTGTATATCACTTATCAGACGTGTTGCTTTCTTAGCTCCTTAATTTGCAGTATAGTGACAGCGAGCTGAGAATGGAAAGCTATATGAAGGTCATGCACAGGCAGCAGTGGCAGCGCGTGTGACAGTGTGAGAAACCTTTACAGTCCTTATTATACACTTTAACCTCGCAACTCCCAGCTGCTGCATCAGCTATTTTGTGGCACCCAGCACATTCTCTGAACTAATGTACTGCGAAAGTCAATGTGAATTCTAGTGGTCGATTTGTGATCAGGACCCCTGTCCACCAGGTTCACTCTCATTTCCAACAGGTCAGACAGATAATGACTCTGTTACAACCAGAGCAAGTCAGAGAGTGAACCCCTAGGTCCCAGAGCCTATGTCTTAGTTAGTACACTTATGAAGACTCAAACACCTGACTCCCTCGCACACTTATTTAAAGATTTAAAATGTAATGCGCCCTGCATTCCTGACATATAAAATTCTATATTATAAAATCTATCAGAGGCCTTCAATATAGTCATTTTTGAAATATTCAATAATGATACCAACACTGGCTAATTCTGACACAATAACAACAAATTTGACCACATTTTGTTAAGGGTTAGATGCAACATATCAACAAACCAATACTATATTTCTGAAATAGGTTGGAGTGAATAGAACCTCTCGTCTTCAAGTCAGGTTAATGATTTTTGCTTTATCTTTCTTTCATAAAAGTAAAGACTGTTACATTTAACATCCCAGCTAAAGTCTTTCTTAATCTGGGAATGCTGCAAGAATTTCAAAAATACAAATTGATGTTAACTTTAATGGAGTTCAGGGGGCAGGAGACAGGGCTTCGCCCCTTCTTAATTTTAACTGCCTATCATCATTGACTCCCTATTTTAACCCAATCACAGCTCAGCTCTTTCTCTTGCATTTTGCTTTGTCACTCCTCCTCCTCCTCCCTTTTTCGTATGTCGCATGCCTCTTTGTCAGTCCCCTCTGGGTAGGATAGTGAGTCCCACTTCCCTGACCTGGAGTTCCACTAACTCTGCAGGTTCTTTGTGTGGTCAGAGGGGACCACCGGCCACACTATACTTTTGCAGATCATGCACTACATTGCCTCAAGAAAGAAGTCCTTCCTTCTTTATCCTCATGGGACGTGACCCTCATACTCTTAGTGCTCGAGTCCCATAACTAACAATTATTTGTGTTCTTTCAGATTCTCTTTTCCTTATTACATCAAGGCTTCATATGAGCCTTTCCATCCTCTGAGGATCAAACCCGGTCGCTAACTGGGACCCAGTCGCAAGGCAACGCCTATAACGACTCTCCGAGAAGTCAGAGGACTCTGTATTTTCAGAGGCCCGGAGGCCATTAGGGCTAGCCTTGAGTCCATAGTGGAGGCTCTCTCGGTCCAGTCTATCCTTTTGTCTCTCCCTTGTCTAGAGGCCGAGCCTCCAATCCTAAATTGCAAAAATCGCTCCCTTCCTCTCGCAACCCTGGCTCCCGCCCCATGAATTGAAAAACATCTTTTATCAAATGTCTCCATATATCCACAAGAATCACACCAATCCAAGCAATACACACTTGAAATCCAGAGCTGAAAAACACAGACTTTGCAAAACAAATCATTCTCTTGGCCTATAGTGCATGATTTCTACCATTGTACCTCCAGTACAATAATCATTTTAAATGGCTTGCACTTAACAGTCAATTCGCAATTCTCTCAAAAGGTCAAAAGTGTGCCCTCTGTGGTAAATTAATCAGTAAAAACAAGTAAGACCATAGCACTTCATTTGGCAGATGTCTTAGAAGTCAGAGTTCATTATCTGTACTTGACCTTGTGGGCACTAAGCACAGCAATTTTGTTAACATAATTTGTATATAACTGTCAGAAAAGTGACTATAAATTATAACAATAGTTTATACTATTGTATTATTATTATTATTATTATTATTATTATTATTATTATTAACAGTCATATTGCAAAAAGTAGAGACACACTTTTTTTTTTTGATCACATCGCAATGGTTCGACTTTAATTTTTTTAACATCCAAAAGGTTTTCTGCTCAAATAAATATATATATAAACATTAGATGTTTGATTTTGTGCACTTATAGTTTAAAAAAGCAAAACTACCACTGATATAAACCAGACCCATCGTTATTCAAAATGCATATTACAATAATTACTGCAGAGCTACGTAATCACATGCATTTACAGATGGAAATCACCTATGAACTAAAAGGTGAACAAGCACTGCTTTATGGAGAAGGGAGGTTAGAGTGAAAATCAAAACATGCAACTGCAAATTATATATTTCATTCAAGTAACCTACAGTTTAACACAATTTACATTTAAATGTCTTATTATCTGTAGCAAAGTATTTCCAGTGCTTCCCTTTTTAATGCTGCAATTAAGTGCCGTAGTTAAATAACTAATTTACTTTGATTTGTGCAAATTTTGGTAAGGAAAGTAAATGCATAAAGCTTTGCAGATTTGTGTCACTCTCATTGCCTAATTGGAGGTTATGAAGTCAATGCATTTAGATAGCATGTACGATTCCACTTATACAGTCTTGATATGTTGTAGGTTTTTAACTTTATTGCCCTGTACATGTTTTATTAGATATTGAAAAATGTATCTCATGTTTTCTATAGTTTAATATGACAGGATATGAAAACAATAAAACCGATATGAACATTTTGACTAAATGAGATACTACACCTATTACTATATTTGATATTTTGTTTTCCATCAAATACTGACACATATTAAAAATAATCCACTCTATTGAATAGTACAAGGTAAATGTAAGCAAGTGTTCTGATGGGAGGTCAGTGACATGTGTTGCCAACCACCATGAGAAGCTAACACCAGGGTATATAGGAGCGCCACTAATTCTAGTCAGAAACATGCTGCAGTAGTGGCACCTACCTAGAACTTGATGCATTCTTTTATTACAGCCCAGCTCTACTAAATATTTCAATCATACAGTGTATATATAAAAATACTATTCATTACGAGGAGGTATATTCAAGTGCACAACATTACAGGGGTAGTGTTTCACATGCCAACTGTATAATATCATCAGAAGGTCTGCAAACACACCTTTTAATGTTGCACATGTGACTGAAACAGAGGATGAAACGTGTAGAAAAATCTGGAACAGATTCTGTGAAGCCCTATGATACCTCCAACTGAGGATCCAGCTTTATGTTATGATTTTCTAACAGAAGGAGTGCATGTCTTCACCTTAGTCATACCTTGTTATTTGCACAGCAACACATGTAGCCTCTACAATTGGTCTGGTACACTTTATACTGAACTGAGTTTTAAATCCACCTTTACTACTATAGTTGAGGCTTGAATCTCAGTTTTTGAACCTTCATAGGTAGCTACAGGATGTACTGTATGTAAGTGTCAGAAATGTCAGACTTTATATAGTAGCTAATTCCAGACTTTTAGCTCTAACATGTACATAATAAAAAAAATAATTGTAGCTGTCTAATGCAATCCACCACTGCCCAGTTTAAAATGTTTAATTTTCAGACATTACATATAGCTGAACAAGTGCAGCTCTTCAAATGCAATTCTCTTTTTTGATGACACTTTTATAACTGGCTGTTCACTTGCACGTGCTCCAAGTCTGTCTATTTCATTCATGCAAACAGCAATGACCCCCTCAATGTATCTACATTATATAAAAATAATAATTTTGTGGCTTAAATTAAATCCTGGTTGAAGCCCCCCCTCCCCCCCCCAATGCACCACCCGGTGTTCATGTACTGAAACAGCAATGCTGAATTGTTTTTGTAAAGAGTGCCAGTATTGCAGGTGAATAATTCCTACATTTGATGCTGCACCCCTTGTAACATAATTATTATTTTTTTCCATTATACATTGTCAATTGAAGGTATTACGTTTATTGGACCCGCGATATGTTTAATGTTTTGGCTTGCAGCAAACACATAAACGATCAATTTAAATATCGAAGATGACGTAGTAAAATTCTACACTTTTACTCTCATCCTCAGACCTTATCAGCATCACAAAGCTCTGCTGATAAAACAACCACTCCAATCACTTGAACGTTAAACACTTAATGAGGGACAGCATCTTTCTAGAAATGGGTTCATCTTATGACTCTTTAGACAGCTGACATTACTGGTAGTGCACACACCGAACTGTTGTAATGAGTCCTTCCATCTGCTTATGCAACCACTATCTTAAAATCAGTCTCGTTTTCTTGCATTCAGTTTCATCTTTGTCACACAGCGGCTTGACATTTATTTCAAATTCTGTTCTAATTTAATTGAATTGTCTTTTTCTGAGGTTTCAGTCTTTGCCTTTAACAACTCCACTTGGATTATCCAGTCACCCATCCTCAACGCTGTTAAATCATGTATATTTATGGATCATGACAATCAATATGACAATATGCTAAAAACGGTCCCCAAGTCATCCCAAGAATCTTTAATATCATCAGATACGCTGAATGAATTAAGATCTTGATTATGTGAGGCCTTGTGCTGCTAATGATCTGCTTGGAATCGTCTCCTCTGTAATTATATTAATGGCAATACATGCAGTGCATACAAAACAGCGATACCTAAAAAGGCTGGATCAATTGTTAATTGTATAAAGTCACTGAGGCGTGTTAGAGCTATCAATAAGTGAATCAGGTTGCGTCTGTGTTTCCAAGCCCCTTTTATTCCCTTCACAACACTCCCTCAACATGAGGAATGATTTGTTAACCCCCTATTGGTAATTAATGATCAGTTGCATTAAAAGTGTTTAAATCCACACTAATTGATTTGTTTAAATACTGAAAACATCTTCCAACCTTCAAAATGATACAGTTTGGTGGACGTTGTGTGTTACTCATGTTACAGTTAATAGATTAGAATGTCCTTACTGCTAATTAACAATAATACAACAGGGTCAATATTAAAGTGGTGAATGTGAATACCTCCACTCTAACTCTGTGTTATTCAGCTGCTTCCCCCCACCACGAGGGAGGTTTATTGACCTATTTATTAACATTACTATATATACACACACAATACAAAAGAGCTTTATTCATTTTAGGGGCGGTGGGATTATTATCTGCTACTGTTCAGTATTTTAAACAGACTCTACTGGCTTGACTTCCAAGCGCTGTGCAAAATTCACTCCGGCTCATATGGGATATTCACAGATGTCAATGGTGGGTATTCCACTTGACATCAGTAAATAGACAGATAGAGTTGGTATGACTGCATATTGTGTTACTGCACATCTACTTCCCAGCTGAACAGACCGAATGGATTTACAGTAGCATGATCCTTCTTACAACACAATCTGGAATAGGGTTTAAACAGTTACACCTGTAAAACAGCATCCATAAACTCATTTAAGATTTTTACATGTTGAAGAACCTCATTCAGCTCTGCAAGCATTGTAGTCTGTATTTCTGTATATATTTCCATCAGTATTTGAATTAGAATTACATCTATAGTATGTATGTGTAGTGTAAGAGGAACAAGAAAATGTTTTCATTTTTGAACAGCAGAATATGAAGATATTCAACATATCAAATGTCTGAAATATTGCAAAACTCCAGAGAGTTTTCACTTTTCATAGCATGTTGATAAAAATCTAGTCAGGCAAAAAAAAAAAAGCTGATATGTAATACACCATCTTAGCTTAATCAAATATTACATATTGAGAGGTTGTGAAAGAAAATGCTATACAAATGTCATGTTAAACATATCTTTCATAAAGTATTGTGGAGCGTGTGGTGTACTGATTGAAATAAATCTTCCTATGAAACAGCATGTACATTTGAAGCACTTAAGAATACCAGCATAAGTTAAAAAAATAATAATGTATGCACTTGAATTATGAATTATGAAGTGTTTGCTCATTTTGTCAACAATCATTCGGGTGCACACAGATACCATGCTAATAAAATGTTAAAACCAATCTAGCTGGTTTATTAATCAGACTTCATATACTTTATTACATTACAAACCTTTGGGAAAATGCAGCATTTTCTAGATTATCTGCCATTAAAATGTCATTAATAAGCACAAGGATAAACTTAAACAGAAACAAAAACAAGGTTCTTTTGTTGGAAAAAAAAAGTCCATTACATAGGCTACAGTACATTTGCCTTTTAAAACCTAACAGTTCACAATGTACTCTTCAGATAAAAGTACTTTCTCGTGTACCTTATAGTTGTCAAATATCACATACCTAATAGCTTCTTTCATTTTTTTCAGAGGTTCTTTGATTAAAACAGCACAAAAAAAAACTTCCTAGGACTCCTGGAGAAAATGAACAATTAAAAGCATGTGTCATTTAACAGAATGATAATAATAATAATAATAATAATAATAGAATATTATTATATATATATAATTATAAGTTATTATCCTTAGGAAGTGTTGTCCACAACAGGAACCTCAGTTGGAAAACAAGTCTCAGATTAACTATTATTAACCTAAACTTTTAAAACGTCAGCAGAAGACAATGTATATATATATATATATATATATATATATATATATATATATATATATATATATATATATATATATATATATATATATATATATATATATATTCTGTGTGCTTTGCATATTTAGCAGCTCTTGCTATATCATCACTTATTGGTGCATCCTCAGAAATTTGGGTGCTTGAGAAGGTGTAAATTTGCCATTTCTGACAGGACACAATATCACTGATCTGAAAAGAAGACTACTTGATGATTGCATTGTGTCACAGTGAAATTATTCCATATAGCAATTCAGTGTAACAATAAAATGACTGTCATGGGCTCCAGGAATATGGCTTGAAATTTCCATTACCGACCGATGACTTTAGCTTTGCAATTCACCAGGGTTTTGTCTTGTAATCTTGATATATCAATCACAACAGTAGGGAACATAGCTATTAATCCCACTGGAAAACATCTACTTGTGCTTTATTTAAATTGTATATCACAGAAGTCAGCTGTTTGTATAGCTATAAATAACTGTTACATATGTTTGGCACAATTTCTCAACATAACAGTAAAAATGTACACCACAGAAGAGATATGGTGAGCAATATAAGAATCTTGGTTAGGTCTAATATATCTGGCTCTTCTTTTGTTAATTTGAAAGAATAGTCCAAATATGCATTGGCATGCGCGGGCTGATTTCAGAAGAAGCCTGGTTAGTATCTGCATTAAATCTCTGTCTGAATGAAAATGGCAGTGGAGTTCTTTTACAGACCAAGAGCTGCTGCCTCAGGTATTGGGGGAAGTCTTATTTTTTATTCAAGGCAACCCTCAAAGGGAAATACCAGGGGTCGGGCACCCTGTAAAAGGGCTGGGTGTCCTTCTGGAGTATTTCAAAGTGGAATAGTAATTTATGTAGGATTAACTGTTCTGTTACAGTGAGATGTGTCTGTCAATGCAAATGCAGTCAAAAGATTCCTTTCAAACAGAGATGTCCAACTTGCTCTTTTTAACTCAAAACCCCCATTCCTCTACTTTATGTTGCCAAAACTGTGTATTTGTTTTTTGTGTTTGTTTTTAAACAAAGTAAACGCTGGCACATGCATTTATATACAGTAAGCTAAAACACGGATTAATGCTTAACTCATTCCATTGGGGGAAAAAAGCCATTTAACACATCCCACAGCAAAATATTTTCATCATACCTGGAAAGTGTTCATTCAGGTATGCTTTTATTTATTGGGGACTGAATACAATCTAATGTTCTTTTCGTATTGTCTGTGTTTGTGCTGAAAACATTGAGCTGAAAAGACAACCTCCTAGGTATGAGTAGGGCTGACTTCCATCAATTGCGCTAGACTAAACACATTCATACATAATCACATTTCCATACGCCTTAGCAACAAAAGAAAGCTATTGCACCTAAAACAATTTTTCTCCCCATTAGGTTGTTTATTCAGTAGGATGTTTCTTGTCGTCGATGATCCACTGAAGGTGATTAAATCCTCGCAACAGAACACTCATCAGCGGACCAAAAGCTACAGACCACTAAACAGTTCAGACGTACCGAACCTCAAACCGTTGCCTATTTAACCGTGCAGAAATCAATGTGTCAGTGATGGAGCAACACCTAATTTTATCAGATACAGGACTGTTCCTATTAGCTAACTACACAAACCGTGATGCGAGGTCGTATGGCGTTTATTACCGTTTTCGTAGCTTACCTATTCAATTAAATCCTGGCTGGTCACATAACTTCTATAAACGCCCTAACCCTTAAGATAGGAAACAAAGTAACCCAAAAGGAAGATAGCGTTAAGCTTTTGACACGCTCTGTCTAATGTGACCAAATACAGCAAACTCAAATTACACAAAGTACGTGCATCAAATTATGACAAATGTTCTTTACTTCACAGACAGATCACGTGTAATATCATTTGAATAGTGCGTGATGTGCCTAGGGAATAACAATATTCAGTAGCCTCTATATTTACATTTTACAAAACAAAACGAACTAATTCATTTTACAAAGCAGTACCGTGTCACTGTTGCACAAGGCTGTGGCATGACCTGATCTTTTCTGCAAAATGGGATCAATCACGACCGATTGACTTGTATGCGCTTTACAATCTTGTGCCAGATTCGTGCAATTAAACCCCCGAAAACATGAAGAAGCATGTTAAGAATATTTTTAAAAAGATATGTCGCTTACCTTACCTGTATTACTCAAACTGTAGCAATCCACGTTTGTGCAAAAATAACTTTACCATCCAAAAGTGACACTGTTGTGAGTCACTTTTTGTTCACTTTACGGATTTCAATTTCAGCCCTCCGCAAGACATCTCCAAAGCCTGTCAGTCGCTCACACAAAACGACCAAGTGCTGCGAGCGTCGTTTACACAGTCTTACTGCTGAACGCGACTAGAAGAATTGCAGTATTAGCCACAGCACTGGCATATACGACTTATCAGGTTATAAGTTTTAAGAGTACACCTTTGGACATTATAACGTGGCCCCACAAAACAAACACGAAATGCAACCAAAATAAATAGTCAGTACATCCACCAAGAAATGAACACGTTGCAGAGTGAATATATCCAACAATTGTTGAATTAGAATTGCACTATCAATACATAGTTTTATCATGCATACCATTAACGATGGGTATCTTTCTCCATTCTCTTATTTAGTTCCCCGAAGTGCCATGCTGGCGATAAACAGACTGGTGGTCACATCTGACACGACAGTTGCACATCCCGAACTCCTTACCAGCTGCCATCGATTTGACAAGAGGAGAGTGAACCTGCCCTCTCTATTCAGCACAAGTGCGCTGCTCCCGCCCAGCTGATATATTTCAAGCTCGCAAGGTGATGTCATAGTTTGTTACTCTCCTGTTGATGAGTCTCCCATCATAATGTCATGGTTAAAGCCATTTATAAGAACAAGGCAGTTAACTAAATGGTCTTATAACTAAAGAGTTATTATAACATATTACGGGTAAGCAAAATATTATATATTTCGCTATATTTAAATATGTAGTTGTAATATGAGTCATTGTTAAGTAAAAGAAACAAAATCTATGAAATACATGTAAATACGTGTTCACTGCAATGAGGCTTTCTGCTTCTGTTAAAAATAAAATTCATGAAGTTCCTCCTTTCTCTGCAAACGCATTTGGCCTGTGATTTTTTTTTTTTTTTTTTTTTTTTTTTTTTTAATCACTTTCCTCTCAACATTTCAAATGAATTTTATTCTATTTTAACCTGTGGAACAAACAGTGGCATTAGTTAGCCCCTCTGGATACAGCAGTAGCAGGATTGCAATATGTTTCTGTTCTCCACAGACTCGCTCTCTCTCGCATTGTGCCAAATGTGGACAGTTCTGTTTTGTGTGCAACGCCCACCCACAACACTTTAAGATCGGAGGTCGGCATAACAAGCGTTTCCCGTCATTACAAAATTAATCAAACTCCATCTGTTGTTTCATCCTTAACCCAGGCCAATGTCATTACAGCAAGTAAGGAATTAGATGTCGTCTATATCCAAAGCTTTGAAACTAAAGGTCTTTTGGAATTAATTCCATGTGCTTTCTTCGGTATTACCATGTCATTTGAGTAAGTATTTACCAGTATGTCTAATTAGCTTTGAGTTAAGTCGTGTCTCTCCCAACTGATTACAATATGTTTAGCCAGTATTCTTAGCCTGTCAAAGATCCAGAAATCCAATACGTTTGTACAAATCAAATTATAGGATGCTGCTTCAGGAAATGTAGTCTTTTTTTAAATACAATTTTAAAAAGGTATTCCCAATCAATGCTCTACTGCAAGTGTGTATTGTATGTGGTTGATTACATAGGACATTATTAATTAACCCTGCTGAACTTCCAGCAGGGGCTGGTGAAGAGTTGAAACCAAACTTATTGGTTTCTTGTACACCCATCACAGACTTAAATAAAGTATAACAACAATCCTTTGATTTCAGGGTCTTCTTCAACCAGCATAAACAATCAACCCATGCATCTAATAAAGTCACTATGAACGTAATAAATAAATAAATAAATAAATAAACAAACGTGGTTCACCTAGTGTTGCTAACAAAAGCTTTAAACTATAAATGTCCCCTTTTTACTGATAAATGCAGATAAAGTTGAGAATTGTAAAGCAAAAAGAGACAGAAGGTATAAGGGAGGAAGGGTACAGTTGCTCTGGGATAAGGCTATTGTTATATATGCACATTGACTTACCTACAGTATCAATCATCCATAAGAATCATTGAAAATGACCTACAGCAATACTGGAACAATAGCTATGCCGGTCCCTGCTGCTGAATGGGATCATACTCCTTGACAATGGGCTGATAATAATTAGATCGACACGTTCTTCAGTCAAAATCGTGTGCATTATTTTACATTCTTTGGTGCAATGGATGTAGAAACAGCTACACATAGTTCATGGTTTCTTCAAATACAGGAAATAACCTCTAAAACGTTTTGTTTGATTAAATAAAAAATCTTGACTGACACCAAGGTGATTTATGAATAAGGTTATTGTAGTGAAATGATAATAGCGCCACAGAGCACAGCATTTTCCCCATTTCATACATCCCAGTGACATTAAAAGGGCTTTTAATAAATAGAGTGTGACAAATGAACTGTACTAATAGCACAAATAACACTGCAGGAGTTTTGAAGACAAGGGTTAAAAAGGGCAAATCAACTAGATACCTAAGTGCTTGGTGCTAACATTTAGGGGTGGCCAGTAATTTCGAAAGGCACTTTCAGAAGGGATATTGGCCATGCTCCATTTGATAAGTAGATAAATGGAAACATCCCTTTCCCCATTAAATATATGCTCATTAACTAAAATTGATTTATTCACAACATTAAACCACTTTTTGCTGCCCAGACTTTTATCTTATGAAATATGAATCACAAACAACATAGAGGCAACCAATGCCTATTTGTTTTATAACTTTTGTTTCGTGGGTTAGCTTTGTTAGTTGGGTTAGTTTGTTAGAGGGTTAGTTCGTGGGATAGCTTTTAGATGTACAAGTCAAAAGTATGAAAACAATCTTCTGGAGAAACGCGCTCCATTTCTCAGTTTCAAGGGGATGCACAGCAGATGTAATAAGCTGAGCAATATGTGGAAATCTATTAGTGAACTGTCTGCTCTGATAAGCTTGTTATGGCAGCAGAAAGTGTAATCATGTAGAGGTTTTTTTTTTTTTTTTTACCAGGTGTAACAGGCAGTGCCCTGACATGTGATAAACTGTTAGAGAGAATTCAGAGCCTTACATTTCAGCTTCTGTAAACTGACCCATGCCTTTTGTACAGTAGTTAAGAATGTTCATCTGTTAAATATTCAGACCATAACAAGATCATGAGTCTAGGTAAAAGCAATGCATAGTAAACAAAATGAAAGTATGGTACTGTAAAGGCAAGCAGAAGAAATTACAGGTAGGTATGGCAACGCATAATAAAAAATGGAAGATCATAGGGAAACAAATCTTTTGCCAAGGTATGATTTTAACTACCAGAATCTTCACCAGAAGGTCAGCGACAATACTAGCCCTTTGCAAAATAATAATAATAATAATAATTAAACTGCTTAGAAAATGTAAAGTTCTCTTAAAATGGGACATAATTGGAACTCGGGTGGCAAAATTAGAAATGCTGAACACCACAGAAAATCAACCATTTACAGGCACCAAGATTTTACTTACCAAATAGCAATGCATTTTAGTGCCATTTGGATAATTCCAGCCACAAAACAATCCAATGCTTAAACTTTCTCATGCTAGTGTTGCGAATAAGTACAATTTGAGTAAAGCACAGAGAACAACATAGGTGTCTTCTCTCAACAACACCGAATAGAGAAAGCCTGCTGGGATTATGGTGATATCTGGTCATAATGTATGCAATACTATTTCATACTTAATCAATAAAACCCTATTTACATGAGCTGACAGAAAGGAAAAAAAAATGTTTGCAGAAATATTTGAATGCCGTCCTTTCATAAGAACATAAGAAAGTTTACAAACGAGAGGAGGCCATTCGGCCCATCTTGCTCGTTTGGTTGTTAGTAGCTTATTGATCCCAAAATCTCATCAAGCAGCTTCTTGAAGGATTCCAGAGTGTCGGCTTCAACAACATTACTGGAGAGTTGGGTCCAGACTCTCACAATTCTCTGATAAGGTCTGATTACAAACCATAAGGTAAAATGAGCATAGATCATTGATTTCTTCTTTTCAACAGTAAGACATATTTTCTTTGAAAGATAAATTGGGTTAGGTCTACCTGAGGAACAGAGTAATGGATAACGGGGGGTGATGGGGTTGGCAGCGAGCTTAAATCTTTATTCAAGCCACTCAGCAAACAATGTTAACAATAAATATATTTTGTAAGACTGGCTCAATACATCAGCCAGTTGATGCATTTCCATGTTAAAAGGGCAGGCGATTACTCAAAGAGAAGGAAATGAATGGCAATTTTAATGTAGCCTGACTCTACAAATCTCCGCTTTGAGGTGTTTGTTTTAAAAAATTTGCAAACAATTTGATCAAGAGACGGGGTTTAAGTATAAAGTCAGGAGTCTTGACACATGCAGTATCCATGTATAATTCAGATATCATTTATGTTATGCATTCATGAAATATTAATTCACAGTGGTCGCGGAACCCCTTTACATTCATTAAGGGATATTTTGAATCAGGTACTTTATTGGGCAAGTTGTTCCCATGAACTGACAAAAATGACAAAGGCTTCACTAAAAGTATTTTGAAGAAGAATGCTTTACATTTCTTTCTCAGAAACGATGACATGAAACAAAATTAAAGTTCCCTATGAAAAGGCAGTAAGACATGCATAATACATAGAACATGCAAGACATAATAATGACTCTCAAAGGCCAAAACCTACGCCATTCTTGTGCACTCTGCATTAGCTGACATGCTGTAGCAAAAATAGCACGTAATGAATTATTTATTTACTATTAAAGTGTGCCACTGTGCTATGCATTAGTCTGTTTACAAAAAATAACCTCTGAAAAAATGCATATTCATCCCAATCCAGTATTTTGACTAATACTGTGATAGTTAAATGATACGGTATGAAAAATCTGATATGTCCTTAATAATTTTTACATTGAAACCTGCATACATTTCCTTCCGGGGAAGGGCATGAGAGTAGTGGTGTAATGTCATTATCAATCAAGTGGTTTCTTGTCTCTGTCCTGTTAAGCTGTAGGTTTATGTTTACAGACTGCCTTTTAAATTATACATGGGTTATCTTTTACCAGACATAATGAAGCCTGTCCTCACCACAGCCTTTCCTAAATGAGCAAAAGTGTGTGTATTGCAATGTTTTTAATGTTTTATCACAGGGTTACATTAGAGAATGCATGTTGTCAGTTCCAAAATACACTTCATTAAAAATTGAACAGTACTGTAAAAAAAAAAAAAAAAAAAATCTACTAATTTTCTTATAGACACAAAATAAAATAAAAGTTCACATACAGTATGAGGGTCTATTAACATTTTAGTGACTCAATAAATCACAAATCTTCATATACATTTGGATTTGTATAGAAGTACAACAGATGTTACTATGATTGAAAGATCTGGAACTCAAGTAACAAGTAACCTAAATGAAGACCCACATTTAGATAGAAAATTGTATAAAAACAATCATGGGTCTCTATTTTTTTTTTGCTTCAAAAAAAACAAAAAGCTAGCTATCTTTGACCTTCTGTATGAAATATAAAACTCAGGTTAGGGTTCCATTTGTTTCACAAAACCCATATACATGTCTGCATTTTAAAACCTTGTCTTACTCTTCAGTGATAGAATGTCAGCACCATCTAGTGGAAAGATTTTGTTTTAATTACAGGACAACAATTTGGTTGCAAAGAAAATGATAACTTCAAGTAAGAAACTGCAAATGATCAGCTGTTTCAGCAGGCTAACGATTTGCAGCCTCAGCATGGTTAACGAGATGAGGGCCCTGGGAAAGAAGGCAATACACTTTGTTCAGCAATCAGTGAAATAGGCTCCCACCTAATTGACCATATAAAAATCTTCATAAATCACCTTAAAATACGCTTTACTTCATAATTGCCAAAAGGCTCTACAAAAGTAACTTTACCAGTAATATTTGATATATTTTTTAAACATTTAACTTTTAAATACTAACATAAAACACAAATAAATATACCAATACAAATCACACTGTAATATAGTGGATAAGATCAAGAGAGAAGTGATGCAAGCAGAACACCCAAACAGGACCTCATAAGTCATATATAAAGCAGGCAATCATCCAAAAACATTAGCTGGTGTAATACCAAACTAGAGTGCAGTTTTAGGAATGGCAAAGCAATGTATTCTAAACATTTGGTCAAACATATTCATTTATTTATAAAGAATGCAAAGGTAAATAAAATAGTGCATGCAAAAAATACCAAGGTGCATACAGTTCTGTCTGTGTTTCTGTGCAAATAATGCAATGCTGGTTGATGAAAGGATGGAAAGAGTTTTAAACTTCAGTTCTGGTTATTTAGTTTGATTATGCGCTGATCCACTTGTTTCACAGAAATGGCAAATCCAGAAAAGTCCATTGCTTTTCCGAAAGTCTTGATTACATATGAACTGCTTTTCAATTAAACTGAAACAGCATCGTATTCCTGATTATAAACCTTTCAAATAAAAAGTTTTAGGCAGAATTTCACTGTATTAAATAATCAGAATGAATTACCCTAGTGTTATAGACCATTACATTATAGAGACAAACACAGCATTACGATGTTTATTGACATGTAATAATTTAATGTTAAAAAGCTTCATGTTCCGCATGTTAAATTCTGCAAATTGTGGAACACTCAACATCAATCTCAAAATGGCTAACATTCTAGAGAGATTGCACAATTCATCCCAATGTTATGATACTTTAAATAATTAGTTTTATCCCAATTGTTTAAGTGGTACTCTAGATATGTAAATGTAACATACATATGTACAGGCATCACCCATGTATCCCTATCATGGGGGGATAATAAGGTGTTTTAAAGTATAACTTTTTTAATTATTAAACGAAATAAAAAAAAAAAAAAACATTTTTCCAAATAGTGCAATTTTTCCTCTGATGTCCGCAAAGTGCCAGAAAAATTATAAAACTAATTCTCTGCTGCAATGTACTGACACTAGCTTTATTCCATCAAGAAGCGCTTCTGTGGAGAGTAAATCTGGTCATAAATGTTATGAATGTCCATAATAAGTCCAAACAGCTTAGGGTTGATTAAGAAGGGACAGTAAAGTTCATATGTTAATTGCATTCTCGCTTTACAAAATTCAGACTAGATTCTTTTTCAATATATAAATATGTGTACATTAAATTCTCTAAATCAATAAAAATTACATTTTCCAAAACATAATATAAATGCAAGTATTTCTGGCCTATTTCTGCAAGTTATGTATCAGCTATGTATATTAGGGAGCCACTGTGCAAACTTCTGTAAGATACTGCCAAACAATGGTATTGTCTCAATAATAAAGGGACTTTGACATCATTTTACAGAACTCTTAGGGTCCATTAAAAATGAGACCCCCAAAATATGAGAAGCTGGGTCCTCAATAACCATCTGTAAAGCTGTGAAAAACCTTTATCTATATGTCCATATATAATATGTGTGTGTGTGTGTGTGTGTGTGTGTGTGTGTGTGTGTGTGTGTGTGTGTGTGTTTGTGTGTGTACATATATAGAGAGTCAGAAAATACCATTTATCTCAAAACTTGTTCCTAATTCGAAAAAAGTAAAACCCACATGTTTTTTTTACAACTTGAACATTGCAAGACCTTTCTCCTTCTTCTCTTGCACACTTTAGAGCTCGTCGTGTTTCTGCATAAAGGGCCACTTAGGATGCTTCTGAACATGGTCTGCTGCCAAAAGGACAAGACGCATGAACTCTTGCACATCAAAAAAGTAGTTTGTGAATTTAGGATGTTCTCCAAGTGTAGGATGGTGACCCTGAATAATTACAAACAAGTGTGACTTAAATAATAAAACAGCAAAACTGCATCTGCTTGTTCAAACCCATATATATTCAGTCATATACTGCAGGTTTTAGACTGACGTCACATTACAAATGCACATAATAAATCCTGATGCATACACACTAATTAGCTCCAGTTTAAAATTATTAGCATTACACTGACATAGACATACACAGTCTTCATACAGTACCTTGTCCTGAGGAATAACTTTGTCCTTCTTCTGCCAGGTCACATAGTGCAGTCCTCGCAGTCTAGCCAAATCCAGATAGCAGCATTCATCCTGACAGTTATATCTGTGTAAACAGGTAAACGCTGGCGTTATTTATTGCATATTAGTGTCACAAAGCATACTCTAATGTACTATCTAATCATTATTTTAGCAAAATAAAAGTGTCCTTTTTGTTTTATCTGGTGATCATCATACAGGTTTTACAATCAATGAGACGAGATCCTTCCATAGATGATGCATTATTTTTTTGCGTGTAGTAATAGTTTTCTATTCTGATGGATACCTTATTAAAATCACAGAAAGATTGATATTATGGAGTGGAAAACATACAACATACAGTTCAAAAATGACAGCCCAGTCAGGAAGAAACATCAAATGTGTGAGTCCAGCTCCATGGATACCAATAAAAATCTCAGAGTTGTGCGTTATTTTAAGCTGCTCTAAAAATCCAATGTCCCTATAAATTTGAAAGACAAAAATATACCATTAAATTTATTTTCAACAATCATGTATTCTTGTATAATATTGTATATAGTGTTGTACAGTAATATATAATAATTTATTGTACCTAACTTTCTACAGGTTTCTTTTAGCTATTAAACTGGTGTCTTTTATACACATATTCAGCTGGTGTTATTAAACAGTATCATTAAATAAAACAAACAAAACAAACAAAAACATGTATACGGACCAGCACAGCCTTTTCTATTCTACTTTTAAACTATTAAAAATTATGGGATCAACTTTTGAATTTGTTTTTCTTTTACTATAATACAAATCAGTCTTGAAAAAAAAAAGTTATTTGTGTGAATAATTAAACAAACCATTACCAGCACATACTTGTATTTGTAATCTACTTCTTGTACTTCAAAGAAAGACACTGTTTTCAGTGCATTTAAGAGCTGTAAAATAAAAAAATAATGTTTATGTTGGTATTATAAATATGCACTGATATTTCATTTGTATTGTATAAAAATACAAAGCTTGCTGCCATTGTGGCAAATAAATTATTGTAAATCTAAAAAAAATGCACACACACACACACACACACACACACACACACACACACACACACACATATATATATATATATATATATATATATATATATATATATATATATATATATATATATATATATATATATCTTGTACATTTTAAAACATCAATATTTTTCTTTCTATGAAATAATACATTTATTTATGTGGAGTAAATGTACAACTAACCTCATTCTGATTTAAAATTCTCCGGTATTCTGTACTACGTGCTAAAAAGGTGACTCGTATTTTCCCTTCCTGAGACCAAAGAAAGCAGTTTAATGGAGAAAGCATCTTCATCAGACAACTCAAAGTACCATACACAAAGCTCCACTTTAACACAGCTCTCTCTTTTTTTGTACAACATTGCCATCTAGTGTATTCAAGCAGTCAAAAATAATAAAAAGGTTAATATTAAGTTTAGCATTACAAAAAGCATATAATAATGTATCATTTAGATTAATTTTGTATCAGTCATCACATGCTGGTGCCTTTTTAAAAAGCACCATTTGAAATTGAAATGCAACAGCAGCTTAAAGCACATGTGTGGCCTTGCTATGGAGCTCAGAATCGGTCTTGTCATGGAAAAATGCAATATTATTTAAAAAACTTTTATTTCCATTAGTGTATACCTAAACGTGCAGCCATAATCATATTTCAACAAAGAACTGAGGAAACATTTAAGCTCCTGGAGTGATAAAAAATGGCTATTATTGAATGGAAAACAAAAGAGAGGTTGGTGGCAGGTTTCTAAAGCAATCTGTAGTAAAGGAAACAGCTGTTGACGATTTATAGGGTTTGTGAATATTCAAAGAGGTTTTTATTGCAGGATTTCTCCGTCATAAAGACTGGATCCATTTAAGCGTTACTATAAAAGTCAGTGCCTTGTTATCACCTTACCTTGGGCCCTTCTTGCACGATCTGTAATCTTTGTAGGACGTGTTGGGAGAATGCTCTGAACATCCCAGCACTGTGGCAGTCAGAGATCTGTAATTCAAAACCTCCCAGTGTGAAAACCAACTACAGACAATCAGAAAACATAAAGAAACTGCAATTCTGTTCATCCAGATATCCACGTCTCATCGACACTGGATTTTGGTCCAAATAGTGTGAAGAGCTTTGACAAAAAATGATGTATATTAGTGCACTGATCAATACATCTGCCATGACTTTGGGCCACAATTGGTGGGAGAGGCTTCAATAAAAGTGCACTATAAAAGTGAACTGAGAAACTAGTTAGAGGTATTCTACTTCAAACACATTTGTGAAAGCAAATTCCATAATGAAGTTTTAATCAGGTAGCCATTTCAACTGTCATTAGTCTCTAAACTGGTTCAGTTTGCCAGCAGATGCATTCCCTGGCATACCAATGATTTACAAAGCTAGTCGTTGATTGATTACAGTTCAGTTAAATCTTTTATTTGCAGACCAATCAACACTTTACTGATTCAAGCATCACCTATCACAAGCATATTTTTGTAACTTTGACACCAGATAATCCTTTAAATACTTACTAGTGGTGTGTTGTAAAATAGACCATATCTCATCCGTGGAAGTAATGCAAAAACTACATCCCTGAAGCACACCTGTTGTAAATGTTGCAAAATAAACCATAATAAAATAACATGATTAAATACCATAAGGTTGTTTTTAAATTGAAAATAAAAACAGTGATTATAAAACTGTGATTACCCTTTTAGAGTCAAAACTTTTAAGATGTCTAATTTCATAATCAGTAAAGGCCTTCCATGTGTCATTAAATAAGTCCCCATATCCATAAAAACTCTGCAGATCAGAAGAAACAATAAATCAATACACCACCATACATTCTGCACTTTGTACATTTCAACTGTCTTATTGTACAAGTATATAACTCATTGACATTACATCTTTTCCAAGTCTGACCATGTCTAGCTGTGCAGTGAGCTGTAAAATACAACAAGACACAACAACATGATACAGAATGGGTTACTTCATGCCAGGTGTTCGTCACAAAAGATGTGTCATGAAGTCAAAGCTCTCTGTTTTACAAGATGTTTACAAATGCTATAGAAATGTTTTGTTTAACATTTTGTTTTTGCCCTAAAGAACATGGAAAAACAGATTTATACCAAGAAAATGAATTATTTAAATAGTCATTGATACTGTTTACAATTTTTTTAAGGAATTGTTTTAAGGACTACTGAAAAGCATTAACTCAGATTAGAAAATTAATATCAACCAATAAACATTGTTGAAAAATGTTTCATGAACTACAAACACCACTTATTTAATCAAAATGTTGTTTGTTTGTTTTTTGTCCCAACAGTCCTTAACGTTTTATTAATAAGGCCCACTGTATTACTGATAAAGTACACTGTATTATGCTTCATGAACGTCATATGATCACTCAGACAACGCAGATAGAAACAGGTAAGCTGCTGTTACTTTAGTCCTGATTGTGTCTGGTTTAACTTGACCATTTGAAAATTCCATATTTAAAAAAACAAAAACATAAAAAGCCCACAGTACCATTGTTACCACCCTTATACATTATTTTTGCAGCCGACTAAAAATAAACTGCAGAATCCGGTGGCAAATGTAATTGTTTTGTTCTTCTGTAAGAATACAACAAGACCCATTTCCGATTCCTCTTATCAGCTTACAGGAACTCTCGGCCATATGGTTGTACTTACAAAGACCTTGATCCTAGCAAAGCCTGAGCCATTTTTCTCAAAATCGGTTTATGTTTCAAAGTCAGCATGAGAAAACATATTAATCAACAGTAATAAAACACCTTGATTGGTTAAAGGTTATAGTGATTGTTAAGCAACTATATACCTTCTGGTATTTCCAAAATAAAGGACTTTATATTTTGACACCTAATACTTTTCCATTTACTCCATGTTCTCTGTTACTACAGAGTCATTGTAATCTACTAGGCTTTGACTGTTAGATGCATTGTGTTTCACTAATGAAAGGAACTCCCATTTCCCGTCTCTGTTGCCTTCCTACACCTTGTGAAACTAAAGCTATGCTTGTGGCTAACCAAACTGAATTTGCAACAAAAATAACTGTCTGCATAGCCTGCTTTTTTAAAAAGGAGAAGAAAAATAACTTTTGAAGAAATAGCAATAATTCTTAAGGGGAAAGTGTTAAAGCTTCGATCCTGCAATGCGCTACAATAAACAGCCAGACTAGAGTATTGAACACAGCAGACTGCTTAGCCTGTGGCTACTGTGTCTACATAGCCTGGGGGAGACTGTTCAACTCCCTTAAGCATTATCTATCATTATATATATATATATATATATATATATATATATCTATATATATATATATATATATATATATATATATATATATATATATATATATATATATATATATATATATATAAACAAAAAAAACAATTTGGAAGTATGCTAGTTTCAAGAATATTAAGTTGCAAAAATGAGCCTCGTTTCTTTGGGTATTCCTAATGATCCATAATCCATTGTAGGGAAGAACATCACTGATGATCAGAATTCAAAAGAGTTTTCAGTGGCTGGATAATACATTATCAACCTACATTTCTGCTGTGTAACCTTTAAAGATTCACATAATTAAAAATACTATTGTAATATCATTATTTTGTCTGTGTATAACCTGCAAGTTATCTTAGCTAAACAAGTAGCAGCTCACCCCATTACCAGCAATGTTAACACATTAGATTTGAAACAATGGACATGATACAGTCAGTCTGGGACTGATGTGGTACCATTGGTAATGCAATGTAATTGATGTTACTAATGCACCAACTCCCATGGACCACAGATCACTCCTCTAGTGCTACTATTGCATTGTAATTGAAGATCATTGTTCCCTTTGGAGCTGAGGGCTGACTCAGCACCTTTACTTAATGAGAGCATTTTGAGTAAACTGCACACAAAGTAAAACCAGTGATAAGTCAGTACTTACCGTATCCCACATGACAATGTTCATATCGGTAGAAAAGGAATTGTTGATGTGCTGAGTTATGTAAAGGTTGACAAAATCACAGAAGTGGTGATACATGTTGACCCCTAAAAAAACAAAGAAAACATTATTCAGGTAACAGGATTACATACAATACAGAAAGTCTTAGGCTGTCCATAATGTGTCATCTGATAAAAAGAAGAACTATAAGAAAGCATGTAAAACCTGTGAAAATCTAATGAAAGTATACACAGCAATGTACTACCACACACAGAAATACTAGAAATAGTATAGTGTATATCCAATTGTAAGACCCAGTACTGTGTGTGTGTTTCATTCTTGTACAGAACTTTCTGTCAAGAGAAATGTGCGAGTGCTGGAATAAAGAAACACCACTAAACAAATAGCTGAAGGCATTATTCTGGTCATTTTCATCCCTGCCTATCACTCAGACACTGCATTGTTATTAAAACACATTGATTTTTAGTTTCTACTTCATTATATTATGCATTGCTTGCTGTGAATAATAATAGTATGCCATACAAGTGTACACATATACAGTATAAATTATGCAACATCAGCTTTCAAAATATATAGCCTCATAATGCTTAGTTGGCCTGCATAGGGGATCCAGGCAAATAAACTGTAATGGTGTCTTAGAGAATCAATATTATTACCACAAACTATGCCTTCTGAAAACAAAATTGCTTTACCTGCATCAAATTTCATGAAAAAGGTTGGCTTTTCAATAATTAGGTCACATTTGCCATCATCCACAGGGTGAAAGTTCAGTTCAGAATATGTTTGCAGTTCTGCAAACCTATAGAAAATTTAATTTTAATAGAAATGCTGTTAAAAATATTACACAAACACACTCTGAAAACATTCCATAATAAATAACTTGCAAAAAGCTTAACATATCATTTGTCAGTGTAAAGTTGTCAATATCTGACAGCAGGCTAATCGTTTGGTCACTGGTGCCAACATACATCAATGGCAGTCATTAGCTGAGCTTCTTATTTATTTCTTCATAACACTAAAAATCTAATATTGCCAGTCAGTCAGTGATAACAGAGATTGCACCTCTCCACCACCTGATCAGTGTGGGACACAGACCATACCAGCCCCCCTCTCCTTGCAATTAAAATTGGTCCCTTACTCTGCCATTCAAAACTGCTGAAAACGGATAGTATAATGTCACAATGTGATGTATAAGATTGATGTATATCATTTTACCAAGACTGCAGTGGACTCTTGTGCTCTCCCTCTGATAAGAGGGCCTTCTTGTCGAGTTGACAGTGCCCTCCAATCTCACCGGCTTGGAGAAAATCCTCCTTATATCTGTAAAACAAAACCAATATGTACATTAGGAAACATTAACCAAAGGTGAAGCCTTATTATTTAATTATCCAGCAGATAAATGTAATTGTGGAATACTGTGCTTTTCTATTCATTATGTCAGACAGGTACTTGTGTAAATATTATAATTTCCCCTCCAGTTTCCTTTCAAAGTTTGCTTTATTCATTTTGAGTTCAGTGACCTGTCATGACTTCTTCTCGGATGTCTGAGGTCGAGATACAGGTTTGTTGCTCTGCAGTATCGAGTGAAGCTGGTACAGGTGAGGGAAGAATCTCCCTGGAAAACAAAGAGTGATTTAGGACACAGTCACATGTATAGTTAACATGCAGATTCTCTACACTAACTTTTATTGAATTCAAGTTGAATCTGAAGTGACCTGTAGCAGCTAATAAGTCTGCCAAAATGTATCCTCAGAATCGAATTTAATATACATGGTAGAATACAATACTACCAGTCTAAATTGTACGTTACTGTACATCAGAAGTGGACGTCTTCTTAGTTTTAAAAAATTGTACAGTAGATAGGTGATTGTATTGTCAGACTGTACAAGTATTCAATGATTTGCTGTATGTAAACCTTGCTCTCAAATGAGTTGTTTTTGGTTTTGGTGGGCCCAATACCTTTAAACACTCTATTGTTTTAGTTGTCTTCCATGAATTTGATGGTGGCCAATCACATTATCATTATGGAATAGACATAACAGTAAACAATCAACAAATAATCAGGTAGAGCTTCCCAAAATGGGTTGCAGCTGGCTTCTGTGAAAATCTGGCATTTGTAAAGTGAAGATAAGCCTGGTGATATTGAAGAATTGAAAAACACCTTACTGGTTTGGTCGGTTTACAGAAGGTTTTCATTTCTTCCAGCCGTTCTTGTACATAGCCAAAGTCAGCTTGCTTCCAAAAAATATCCTCTGCTTCTTCAATTGTACTAGCCCTGTTTTAAATGAAAAATAAAAGTATGATTGGGATTTTAACATTACACATAGTGCCAGGTTACCCTCGTCCACTTCTGACACCAATGTAGCAATCTCGGTTAACACAAGTAAGTGCATTACACACAGGCGGAGGGCAGGCGTGAACCCGGGACCTCTCACACTGAAGCATAGCGCTGATACCGCTGTACAAAAGAGCCGGCTCATTTGCAAGGAGCGTATATCGGGCTTATGTCTTTGTATGTGATTACGTCACCTACCAGCCCTACTGCTGCCTCCCCCCATGCATGCTACAATACATACCATCCTGAATCCAAACTGGTACACACAGGGTTGCTGAATCTGTTTGCTGGCAAACATTCCTTCTCGTAACCCCAGCATGATTTAAATGACTTTAAATACTTCTGCCAAAAAAAAAAAGTGTTCTGTTAGAGTAGATGGTTTAGAATTAACAGTTAAAGAAAATGTATGTGCTGTGAGTCATGTTAATATTTGTTTGGATAAGTCTCAAGTATGACTATTTAAGTGAAGTAGGTTGGAAACTTGTTTAACGTATGTATGTACTAAGAAAGCATTTTTTCATTCAGTTACTTTTATAACAAATATTGTATATATGTATATATATATATATATATATATATATATATATATATATATATATATATATATAGATAGACAGACAGACAGACAGACAGATACCTACTTTAAATGGACAAAGAAGATCCTCCCTACAGAGGTTGGCAATGTGCTTGTTATTGTGCAGAAAATAAGGAATGTGTTCTTCTGGCAGTGCAATTCTGCTGTAGTTAAATAATTGTTTCTCTGGTGTTCCTCCAGAGTTACATTCCTCTTCCATGTCGACCACAATACCACCAAGCAGCAGGCCAAATGCTACCAGCACCAACATGGTAATTGACCAGAACACATCTAACTACTGCACCTGTCCACAATGCCGAAGAAATGTCTGTATCTTCTGTCAAAGTAAAGATACATGTTTCAATACATAATAATAAATACCAGGCTCTATAACTGAAACATATGCATTACACAGGCTACCCTTGACATGCTGGGAACATTTTCCTAGCAGCCATCAACTGTTTTATTGTTCTTCACTTTCTCAGACGACTATTGGTCAGTAATAAAAAAAAAAAAAAAAAAAAAAAAAAAAAAAAAACTCTTACCAAAACTGCAGACTCGATTCTAAAATCAATATTTACTGCAAGGGAAATCAATTTCATTTCTGACAGGCGAGAACATATAGCCACATTGCAATAAGAACCATAACGTGCAGAACGTGTACTATAAATTCCAAATTATCAGGTTTGCTGTTGCTATATCAGCAACATAATAAAGTTTTTTTTTTTTTTTTTTTTTTTTTTTTTAATTTTAAACAAAATCAACAATATTAAATGATATGTGAGTTAAACAAACTAGTAGTACAGCACAAACAAGCCAAATACGAGAATATTTATTTTATTTTATTAAATTCATGCATCAAGTTCAACTTCTTCAGCAAGACAGTCTACTACTTCTGCTACATATAAAAGAAATGCATACTGTTACAAAGCATGACTCGGTTTCATATTGTCAGTGGTTTATGGAAATCTTAAACGGTCGAGTGACAAAATCCAAAATAGTAACTGTTGAAATTAAACTTTAAAGTATGAAAAAAAATAATAAAATCTGAAGAGTTGTACTTCAGAATCTGCCGTAAGCTTCTGTGCACATGATGCAACATATTTTTGAGGTGAAATTCTGTTATCTTTTAAACATAATTACACATTTGTTCCCTGCCGATACATTCTAAAACAAGCATGCTTTTTTTTTTTTTCACTGTACCGGTAATTCCTTCAGAAATACAGTAACATCGTTTTTCGGTTTTTTTTTTTTTTGTTTTTTTGTTTTTTTTTTTCTCCAGATCGATAAGCTTTTTTTATTACAAGAGCCCAAGAAGCGAGAGGATACATTGTGAATTGCATTTTTAAGTCTTTTATATACATGCAATTATTATGCTACACTGTTTCATTCTTCACTTACCTTGTAGCAATTTAATACAACTGTAACAGCAAGTCGCCATAACCGGAAACTAGGCGCCGGTAAGCGATAAGATTAGTTAACAGATGGCGCTGTAGAGACCGCTAGTCGTCTTAATGCATCTGCACATTGCATTTCAGTCTTGTTCAAAGTACACTGTAATAAAGTACAGTGACGGTTTTAGTAAGTGTCATTTCACATATTAAAAATAGTTGCTTTACTAGTTATTATTAGTATTATTAATACTGTGACTCGTCCAATATGATTTCTTATTATTTGTAGCTATACCGGTATTTAAATGCAAGGCGTTAAAAGCACTGGCAAAACAAAGGCTAGATTGACAAAACATTAACATTTTTTTCTTGTAGGTATAGATAACATCGTATATTTTATATAATATGTTTACTGTTAGTGTGATATCTATGGAGGGACAAGGAAGTGCTTCAGGTATATAGGTTACAGAGACAGCCCAGTCCAAAACTGTAGTTGACCAAGCTGCAGTTTTCAACTTTTCAAGATGTAATGATTCACTAGGCGTTGTCTTGGGTCAAGTCTACTCTATACAGTATATGTTCAACTATACTTGGAGACTTTGTTCTCTAACTAGCATATATGTGCCAAGCTTAGTAGGGGGTATCTATAGTCCTTCAATTGAATTCAGGGATTTTGCTGAACAAAAAAAAAAGGTTAATTCTGGATTGAGTAACTTATCACATCAGGTTCAGAGTTGACACTATTTTAGAACACTGGACAGGTGCTGTATTGTAACACTAAGGACTATTACAACAACAACAAAAAAATACAGCAAAAATAGTCAAGAAAGATATTTTAATTTCAGTATCTTGTAAATATATCTCAAGACCATATTTACATCAATTTACAGCTAGGTATGACACATTTAAACAAGCAACCTAGATTTGTGGCATACATACCTATAGCACACTTTTTTTTTTTTAAATATGTATTCAGTAATATATTTTCTTGAAGTGTACAACAGCAACTTACTATTAAATACAGCAGAAACTCAAGACTACAGATTAAAGTATTTGATCTGACCTTCGAATGACCAAGAATCCATACTTCAATGTATTAGCATTATAAACAATGATAGGAATCAATTTGATCAGTAAATGAAAACTGCATTATTTTTGTAACTGGCTTACACGCTATTTGTTAATGAAATAAATATGCAGGAAGGGAGCAAGTTTAATATGCAATAAAACCCAGCTATTACTTTTTCTATTGGTATATGCTTCATCAAATCTGAAAACCACTATCTATAGACAGCAATGTTGTACAATTTTGTACTTTTTAACTCTAGTTTTGGTTTCAACTTTACTTAAGAAAATGAAGTAAAACATGAATTGTGTTGTATTGCAGTCAAATACAACAATTGTAATTTAAATGTACAAGGTTACATTCTCAAAAATAAATACATATATAAATATAAGCTAATAATCAAGTTTTTAGTGATTGAAACACAGCTTTAAAGTAAAAATTACTAACATTATTATTTAATTAGAATTGTCATAAAGTAACACCTTACAGAATAACTTTAAAAAATCCCTTAATAAATTATTAGCCACTACTAGCGTTAATTACAAAAGGTGCCTTCAATTACAAACATACTGCCACTTCAATAAAACAATCTTTCATAATTTTCATAATTTAATACACATGCAATTCCTAGTGAAAAAAAACAATGGCCAAAAATGATAATTAGAAAGACTAACAGGTTTTCCAGATCTTTAGCCACTGATGATGTAAAGACACCTACAAAACCTGCTGGATAGGGCTCTCCAGGACCAGGGCTGGAGACCCCTGCTGTAAAGGAATGGATCATCATGATTAATTTTGTTTTAATTCACATTTTTACAGGGGAACATTGGGGGTAACAAATACGTTATTTGAGATAATGCAGCTGTTTGCTTAGCTATGTACAACTATGTTCCAGTCTTCATTCAATTTTTTCTCGTACTAAACATGGTGACATAGTTCTGCAGGGAGGTTTTAGTTATTTCTTTGTTTTCAAAAGTTCATCTATTTGGATTTTGTACACGCTCTTCACATCTTCTAGGTCAAGTCGAAGCTCCTCTGCTTCTTCTGCTTTCTCACCATACATCTGTAAAATGGTGTTGTATCTCTGGTCAAGGTCCTGGAAAAATAAAAAAAAAAAACTTTCAAAAATGTTGCTTGACCGTTGCAGGAATATACAGCGAATGAAAAAAGAAAGAATCACACGTATCGTACACGTTTCAATGCCTCCATGATGCAAATGGAATTACGTGCTCTTTTTTCTTTAAAAAAAGATGCGAGATCTACAAAAAGGGCGGTTGGGCATTTAGCTTTGCCTGAAGTGGAAATCTATGTAGCCTTCATGTGTCAGTGTTGTTTTTTTTATGTTGAGTTTCATTAGCCAACCTATATTTTACTGCCAGATTCCAAGATAGGAAGCACCACCCTCATTCTTTACTGTTCAACTTGTACATACCTCTATTTTATACATTTATTTTTGCCACATTTAGACAGATGTATTAAGCTTTTGCTCCAACTGTTAATGGTTCAAAACTACAAATATACCGAAGGTTTTAATGACAGGTGCTTCTATATGCACTTCAAATGTACTCACCCTTAGCTGGACACGCAGCCTGGGAATTTCCTTTACCTGATCTTCAAGTTCATCATTTTGATTGGTTAATTTCACCAACTCCTCTGCCATTACTGTCCGTGTTTTTTCTAGGTTTGAAATTTCAAACTGAAAAAAAAAAAAAAATAATAATAATAGATAGATAGATAGATAGATAGATAGATAGATAGATAGATAGATAGATAGATAGATACATACATACATAAAGGCACAATAAACAAGGAGCCCAGTACTAGGAAGAGATCACTTACTACACAGGCAAATAAAGCAAGTTTTCCATCCATACATTTTAATACAAGCCACAGTAATATAATGATTTTAGAGGACTACAATACATTTGCCAAACAAAAAAAGGAATATATGGAAGTGTCAGAGAGTCATGGAGTACCTGAAGCTGCATTATCTCCCCTTCCCGTAGCTTCAGCTGAGACTGCAGGTTTTCAATAACGCTGGATCCTGCCCCCATCCGAACAGCATCATAAAGATTACTTCCACTAGCAGTTGTGGTCATTGGTCCAAATGAGTGATCAAGGGCATCATCCTGTTTAATAAAATGATTTGTAGACTATTAACATTTAGCAAGAATCTGGCTTACCTGGACTGAAAAGGAAATGTCATTCATGGTCATTTTTAATGCTTAAATTTGGAACAGTCAAGGCTTTAAAATTGTTTTTGGCAGATAATCATTTTACTTTATATTTACTTTGACTCTACAAATATTGTTCAACACAGTCATTTCCATAGTACAACTGAACATTAAGATGAGATGAGTGTGCTAAAATAACATCTGCAATGTTCAATAGCTCAGGCCCAGACATATTTGCAAGAACAAGGATGCTCATTTAAGAATTTCCTGCAATTAAAGTAGGAGTGCTACTTTTGGTCCACCCTGTACTGTTGTGGCAACATTAAAATGAGGACACTGGAAAACTTGTTATTCCCCATTGAACGGATACATAAACTATACCTGTGCAAGGAAGGACGAATGTAAGCTTGCCATATCAACCCCACTGATAGAGCTCGACCGGGATAAGGTTGGAGTTGCTAAAGTAGTTGCTTCTAGGGCAGGATGAACAAAGGCTTTTCTTTCCTTTAGAAAATACAATAAAAAAAAGTAAAGATGAAACACTTTAAACAACCTTAATGACTCAAATGAATAATGCTTGAAGCAATTCAGTGTGTAAAATACTTTATGCAGAACATCTGCCTAACATCATATAACTAATATGGTAAAATGTGGTTTCAGGTCTGTGTAAAGAGTTAATGTGAGAACATTAACAAGTATTTACACTTACCTTTTCCTTTAATGCTTCTTGAGATAGAAAATATTTCTTCTTTTCTTGCTCAACCTTCAGTTTCTCCATTTCTAACTGACTTGTTAGAAGCATCTGCAGTATGATAGGTAAACACTTGTAATATCACACGTTACTGCATGATTGCCGCAGTTAAATTTAGTGGTACAAAACATACCTTTTGCTTTTTAGATTCCTCCAGTAGTCTTGTGTAGTCAGCCTTCACATTTTCCAACTCTTCATGCTCCCTGAGGAAAAAAAGAGTGACAATGAAAGGTATAACAAAAACAAAAAAAAATAACAAAAGGTATTTGTATAAAATGTACTCTATAAAATGAAACTGATATACTGTGTACATATTTGTAAATTCAACTAGAAATAAAAAATAAATAAAGGAAAAGGCTACGTTTATGCCATGAACTATATTATGGTAATTGGTTTTAGAGTAGTACAAAGAGACGTACTGGTCTAGGTTTTCATACGATATAACCAATTAGTTAGGATGTGCTTAAACACAGATGTATTTAAAATCTGTATAACATGATTGGGTCTATTGAAGTTAACAAAACATAATCCGATAGTAACTTTGAACAGAAGACAAACAATAGTAGGCAGATCTTATCCATGTTTTTTTGGTTTTTTTGCACATCCCCACATTAAACCAGGAGGAGCATATCCAGCAAGGCTACCTGCTGCTTTCATCCTCCAGTCTCTCTCGCTTGGATTTCTCTGACTCCAGCTGAACCTGCAGGAGGCTCTTCTCTTGGCGGATGAGACTGTTCTGGGACTCTATAGTTGCCATCTGGGATTTTATAGTAAGAAGCTCTTCTATAGCGGCACGCTCTTTCTCCACTGCAGCTGCCAGCTGTGCTTGAGCATCAGCTAAACAAAAACAGGAAAACACTAAAAATCAACAAGCCTCACGTTTACTTAAAACAGTGATGTGCACCCCAAGCCCCAAATGTCAACCTACCCCCCCCACATATAAGCCCACTAATTAAGCAATGATTAATTTGGTAATCCATGGAAGCAAAACCTTGTATTATTTATGTTTTGGATAAAAAAGAAAAGAATTGGGATATTTTACTCAAAACCGGCAATCTTATTCCTTAAAATTAAATGTATTATTAAAATTCAACAATTCAGCTTCTTATAACGGCACTGTGTTATAATGCAGCCCTCAATCCAGGGCCATACATGTGACACTTGAATGTAATCCAAGCTATGCTATCTCTTATAAAGGAAAAACAATGTCATAATATGCTTTCCTGGCCTTATTACATTTATAAATGTGTTTGATTTATTAGTAAATTCCACACAATACTTTTGTATCTTTGCTTACCAAGCCTATCTGAGATGTTCTTCTCAAGTTTCTCCCAGGAGGTGGTTTGTGCCCCAAGTGTTGCCTGTAGGTTTTCAATCTGTCGGAGTAATGGTCTTGTTGCTGATGTAACACTCTGGCTCAGTTCTTGGTTACGAGATTCTGCTCCTTGAAGTCTCTAGGAAAAGTATTCTTCTGTTAGAGCACTGCATTGAAAATTCAAATTCAAACATACTGACGTAAACTGACAAGAAGAATGCCTGTAGAATGCCTATATAACTTTCTTGTTGCTGTATTACCTGCTGTAATTCACTGATCTCTTCACGGAGATAATCCTCCTTTCTACCTTGTTGCTGCTCTGCTCTCTGCAAAGCCAACCTCAGGTCTCCTACCTGCATTAAAAAGAACAATAAAACACTTGCATGAACCCATTCCTTTTAAAACAATTTTAAAGTACCACTAGAATTGGCTGCAGTTCTGTTTCATAGAGCTTCACACAGGTTGAATGAGTTCTGACCTGCATTGCTAAGGCCTCCTGTTGCATTCTTGACTCTTCCCGGGCCTTTTCCAGTGCCACGCTCAACTGCTCCTTGGCCTGTATCTCCCGGCTAAGTGCAGCCTCCTGAGCTTTACTGTCCTTGGTAGCATTTGCTCTGTGCAACTCTGCAAGCTCCCTAAATGGATGGCATTGTTTATTAAAATGACATTGGCTCTAAGTTTTCCTACAAACCTAATGCAGAGAGAAAGCGTGCAGCCTTCTTTATTGTTCTGAAACTGGGCAGTTGTTTGTGCTCTCAATTCACAATCACATGAAGTTACAAAATGAAATACAATTTACTCCTACAGTGACATAATTGTACATATTGTACATTTATTTAATGTACCGGTGTGTTTTTTTTACATATTAGAAAAATGACTGCATTAACCTAAACACTAGGTATGCAGAAGTTAATGATAAAAAGATGTATGTATTGTTGTTTTCAACTCTTTTCATATTTCAGTTTCAGAGCTTATTCTGCCCCCTGCTGGATGTTTTTCTTGGTCTATATAGTCTCACTTGTAGGAATTATCCAGAGCTGCCTGGAGGCTGCGGTTTGTCTCTTGAAACTCCTCCAGGTCTGTCTGGTGCCTGCTCAGCTCATTCTCCTGCCTCTCGACCACACTGTTCAGCTTCTTAATGCTTTCACGGTGCTGCCTTTCCACTTCCTCTTTGCCATCCAACACCTGAAAATAACAGATTCAAGAACCTGTCTGTATCACTGTTCCATTAAAACTTCAAAACACTATAGAAAAAAGACAAGGTCAAATGTCCTTTTTTCAAAAACTATTACTGACCTGCTGCAAATGCTTCAGCTCCTCTTCCAACTCCTTGATTTTTTTGCTTTGTTTTGAGAGCAGGCTTTCATTTTCTTTGTCCTTCACTCTCAGCTTCTTTATGCTGTTGGAATTGTGAAGTTGCTGTTTGGAAAGTTTTTCACCTGAAAAAACATCACATTTTTTATTGCATATAAATATTGATGCAAATGAAAGCCAAAAAATACAATACAGTACGGCAATATTGTTTTCTGCACTTTGTTATACACAGCCATGAAAGTTACTGACTACTACATGTGCTTACCCAGTTTCAAAACAGTCACAAAACATGAGATGCAGAAACAAGTTCTCACCTTCTTCAAGCAGACCCTTGATTTGCTCATCCTTCTCCTTGATAATTTCAGCGGTCTCATTTGAATTAAGTCTTGTAGACAGTTCCTCTTTAAGTGTTTTCACTTCCTAATAATTACAAACATTCATTAATTAACTAATGTGTTTAACGATAAATTACCAAAACGAAATACTGCTTTTCTTAAGTAGTCAAGAAAAAGTCAAAAATATACATACATACATACATACACACAAACCCAAACATTGGATTACCTTCTTCAATGCATCTCTTTCTTTGCAGGCTAGCTGTGCTTTCTTTTCAGCATCAGCGATTCGCTGGGTAAACTCTTCTTTAAGAGACTGAACACTGCAACATTCTTCCTTCAGGTTTATCATCTCACTAAATAAATAGAACTGACGTTTATCAACCAGTCAAACTGTATATATTTGCTATTTTATAGTCATCAATACTAGCTTCCTCTTTTTACAGGAATTGTTAAAGATATCCCTGTTATGGTATGATCACTGCTCAACCTTTTGGAACTGCATGCTGTGCATACATTTTACAAGCTGTGGCATAACAATACATTTTTATCTAGAATACTAGCAGCACAACAGGAGCAGAACCTTTGAATAAACAAGTCATCAACTTACTCTTTAAGATTGTCATATTCTTCTTCCAGTCTTGCTTTGTCTTTACTGACAGCTAATATCTGGGTTTCTCTCTTTTCCAGTCTGATCGTCAGATCATCAATAACCTAAACAGAAAAGTTATACACTATAATAAGATGCATCATTCATGTTGTATCAACTGGCTTTATTCTATACCTATCCACCCAACAATAGAAAGTCAAAAAATTATTTCATGTTTCCGAACACATATGGAATGCATAAAGCTAAATTACAGTTAAATTGGTAAAGTAAATTGAATAGGTGAATGCATGCTGGCCAGTTTAACTTTAAAAAGACTTTTCATTCACCATAACTAAATAAGCAGCAGTAACTACTTGAACATCAACTGGCAATATACTGTATCCATGATCAAAATCTGGCCTATACTGCTTTGTGATTGCATACATCACAATATATTTAGGATAACGTAGACAAAATATACTATGTTGTGGTTTTCAAATCCTACATGAATGCACTGCTTTTTTTACCTTTTGCATATTATGATAAACTGGGTTTGCCTGGCCTTCCTTGCTTGTAGGGTGGACTGAAGTCTGTTCGGGCTCATCAGTCACTGTGCAGAACACTGAACTTGCTTGATCAGACTCTATCAATTCTTCAGGTTCTTCGCAATTAACAGGAGTTGCACTGCGACAACTCTCTTCCATTTCATTCTCTTCCAGAGACCTGTCTTTCACGGTGTCATTCAGTTCTTCACTTTTGCTCTCATCTGGATTTGCTGCCACAGGAGTTGAAGCAGTGCGGCTTGTGGTAACTGAAGCCAAGGTGCAAGCTCGGCCTGGCAATTCATCATCCGAGTTTATTTCACTAACACTCCGGCTATCAAGGGTTTGCATGCTGAAAGAGTCGATTCTCTCAAAAGCATCCGAGGAGCCAGAGCTCTCCGTGAGCTTCTGATAGTCGTCCAGACGCTGGAAGTCTGAGCAGGCAGAAGCAGACAAAAGCTGAAAAGAAGTCTGCATTAAATGCAAACTAGCTTTGGATTCGTTAGACTCTTGTCTTGAACTGGCTGAGCTCTCGCTTATGACACTGTCATGGTCAAGCACCTCAATGTCGCTCGTTGTTGATGTTCCTGAAGAGAAAGTGCTGACAGGAGGCGAAGGCGTGTGGCTCTGCCTGTCTTCAGATTTGGCGTCTTTTGAATCCAGTATCAAGTCTTTTGAGGATTCTGTGTGTGGTTTTGCGGGGCTGTCAGGAGGACTCCCAACAGATTGCCCATTCCCAGCAGTTGCCTTTGTACTTGTACTGGTGGGTGAAACAGACTGGTTTAGTTTCACTTCAGAAAACTCTATTTTTATAGAGTTATCACTTATTTTTTCTTCATTAACACATTCCCCCTTGCACTCTTTTAGTGTTTCCTGTCCATCAGTAGCCACATCCAAATCAGACTTTGTTAGTTCAATATTCTCAGGTCTGGGATCAGTTTGGGCTTTTATTTCCAGCTTCCCAGTTGTTTCAACCAAATCTGTCTGCCTAGAATTTGAAGTATCACTTATTTCTTTATTTTCCTCTTTGGGCCTAGGTGCTTTTGTAGGAGGTATTGAAACCACTGGAGTATTTTTGACACTTTGTAGGTCTGTTGAAGACAAAAAGACACTGAAGAAATGTTCAGATTCGTCCACAACGGTCCTTGTGACAGGGGTCGTGATTGCTTCTGTAGATCCAGAACTTATGGATTCTTCTGGGGGAGATGCCCACTGAGTGGTACCCCACCCCCCACTTGCTGAAGAACCTGTTCCAGGTACTAGTGAAAAACATGAACCACTGTTATTAAAATCACTAAATTATTTTAACACAATACTAGAAATAAAGTTTTACTGAAAAATGCACTACTGATACTGTAAGGGATTGATATCTTCATAAGTTTGATACAAAATAATGTATCAAATGTTAATGAATAGAATTATTATGAACATAACAGCAATCCACGTTTTAGAAGGCCAAGTTCACATTTACCACAACTGATTCTACTCTGAAAATGTGCA
The DNA here is from genome assembly GCF_017654505.1 of Polyodon spathula. Classification (NCBI taxonomy): domain Eukaryota; kingdom Metazoa; phylum Chordata; class Actinopteri; order Acipenseriformes; family Polyodontidae; genus Polyodon; species Polyodon spathula. Next base: position 31,937,471 of record NC_054549.1, on the reverse strand, counting down.
TTTGAATTGTAATGCTAGAGTGCATTTTTATATGTATTTGTTTTTTTTAATAATGTGTTTAGGCACCAAACCAAGGGTATTCATCAGCAGAACCTATTTGGTTATTTTCCCATATTACAAACCGCAATAAAGATACTATATAAAATGCAGTTGCTAAATTATTTTAGTAGAGAGTAGAACATGAAGCGTCCTACTGCAGTAGCATGGCTTGGGTACAATTACCAATTGGATGTTTATACAATAAAAAATAAATAGATCAATAAATATCACTCCTCAAATTGTAAGCATTAATATCTGGATACTAAACGGACCACTGCTGTCTGGCCCGTCTTAAAGAGAAAATTGACAAAACGCACTATGAAAAAGAAACACAGTAAAACTATGCACCTACCATCATATGAAGGCATTACAGTGTCTCCCCATTGGTCTTCCTCCTTGATGTCCAAAACCCTGTCGATTGATTTCTGAGCTGTCGTAAAAGCCTGTTTGGCAAAACTAGACAAGTGAGTTGCATTAAACCAACTCATCTCTAGGTTTAAAACCCACTTCGATGTAGTATACTAAGCCACTAATAACTTAACTGGCGACAACTACATAAGCGACTGTATGCATTCCAGGCCCGGAACTGTCATCGGGCTTACAAATGTGTAAACAAATAACGAAATCGTCTGTTATGTGATTAACTGCTGTTCTGATGCAAAATCAAACTGCTATTACATACAGCACAAAACCACCAACATGTTGAAGTTGTGTTGGACAGATGAGCAACATCGTCTTGTTTTGACATCATTTCACACACCACTTCCTTTCCACGTAGTCCCAAACAAACCCCATGATGACAACTTCCGGCAAACCCGTCACGTCTGGGAGGAAGTAAAACGATGTATTTATCAAGGTTTAAAAAAAAAAATCAATCACTCCCTTGCAGTATGTATTAAAGCGGTAAAACGCAACCAAGGTTGTAAACTTATCTTTGGCATAGCAGAATTGCTGTAAACCATGTAGTTTTCCAAACTGTTACTGAAGTGTAGCTAATTTGCTTTTACCACCATGGCACAATCAATGACGATCCAGAATGTAAACAGTGGGGAGCCATTACCTGTAATAGGAAGTTTCCCTACAATGTACTGGCTCCACTTGAGTCAAACTGAAAATAAAGCTTTGAAAAAAGGATAAATCAGCATAATTAAATAAATAAATAGGACACGTTTGGGCATTATGCTAAAGACAAAATAATTAAATAATTATAATTGTATTGTGCTGCTGCATCTCCTAGTACTGCACATTTGTAGAAAAAGCATTCATGTTCTTACATCAAATTTGCTCTTAAGACCAATTAAATATCAAATGGCATGCAAATGTGGCCACAACTGTGACATATTCATAATGCAGACCAGCTTCTTGCAATTTCCAATCAATTTTTTTTCTCAGGGTTTCCCAATCCTGATCCTGTGAACCAACTGCATCTGCTGGTTTTCATTTTAACTGAGTTCTCAATTCCTTAATTAAACCCTCATGAACTGATAGTTTGCTTAAATTAAACTTTTTACTTGTTTTCATCTCTTAAACAGTTGCATATGTCAAGTTAGCTATAACATTGTATCAGTAACTTGAACTCTGCAACTATTTAAGAGCGTGGAAACAATTAAAAAGGTCTAATTAAGCAAATTGTCAGTTCAATTAAGGGTCTAGTTAAGTAATTGAGAGCTCAGTTGGAATGTAAACCAGCAGACACAGTGGTTCCCCAGGACCAACATTGGGAAACCCTGGCTTAGCTTATCAGGGTCAAGTACTGTGAAGCTTGGGAGAAAGCACTGGCTAACATATTGGTCCACACATCTACTATAGATAACCAAACATATAGAACAAATTATGTATAAGCAACAAATTTCCATATATATAGATATATATATATATATATATATATATAGATATATATATATATATATATATATATATATATATAAAACCAATTATGTCAAATGACAAGTATCTGTGTATTGCCTCATACACAATACTGCAATAGTATGCTCCCTGGGTATGTTATGCCCCAGAAATTCTGTTAGGCCTTGTGGACAGTAAATACACATATAATTAAAGATATATTGTGGGATGACCCTACAATAGTTCACTATACAGGTCTCACTTAACACATATGTCTAGGTAGATTCCAGTAAGATTTGATATTCTAGTGATCACACCTGGATTCTCAAATATGTGCAAGCTATTAAAAAAAAAAAAAAAAAAAAAAAAAAAAAGACTTGAGGGACTATTAAATACAGCACTTGTCATTCCTTTATTGAGCCACAAGAGAGCAGCAGGCACATTAAAATGCTAATGGTAAGTTGCTGTCTGAACAGGTTCACAGACATTGTTGCCTTGTTACCTCACACAGTTATGTTATCTCCAAAAGAACAATATGTAGGGATACAGATATTACTTAAATCTTATTTATCAACTAGTTATTATATCTTATTTATCTGCTAGGGTTCATAAGCAAAGGGATTCAATTTGCATACAAGAGTACATCACGCTATTTTGTGTAAGAAACCTTTTTATTTCAGTTCAGACTTCATAAAGAGCGGTGTTCAAAAGAACATCAAATTTACATGGTCTGTTAATTAGTCTGTACCATATATAACAACAACACTGTCAATGATAAACTCAAATGAGATTCTCATCAGAAAAATATCAACACTATTACAAATAAATATACAAGATGAACATAATATTGAACATTTATACAAAACAAACATAACATTGAAGGAAGTAACTATTTGTGTTGGTCATGTTACCTCTAAACCTACGTTTAAAAAACAGGCTTCTCCTCAAGTTAACATTTCTAGAAAATAAAATTCAAGTCCTGCAACTAGGCTCACCAATTCAAAATGTCAATTTAGCATAGGGAAACACTACTGTTTTTAACATACAATTGCGCAGGAATGCACTATAGGTTATTAAGTATCTAACAGTGGGATATTATGAAGTCTACTTTTAATATCTTGAGCCAAATTAAAGTGTTTTTTTGTTTGTTTAAATAGTTTTGCATGGTATAGCCTGTATTTTTGGTATTATTACTATTATTGGTAAAGGAGATTCCAGTTTACATCAAGTTAAAGCTGGGTGACCAATACTTTGTTCTTGTCAGAATAACAGAACATTTCATGAATGATACATGGATTATGATGTGAAATTGAGTTTAAATAACACTGTCTGGGGTGTGGTGACATCTGCAACTGCTAACTCCTGACCTTCGGCAAGACCCAGTTCTAAAAAGGTAAACACAAAGAAATAAAGATTATCGTAATATAAATGCAGTATCCGACAAAGATTCCCAAAGACAACAGCTGGATTTCAAAAAAGGCATCTTATTTATTTGAGAAAGTAAAGACAGCTGGCTTTCAGAAATCAATCATCTTTATATTTATTGAATTTGTACCAAAAACTACTAAACAATGCTCTTTAAATATTCCCAAGTTAATAAATCATTCCTTTTAAAATGAGACAATTATATTACAACAACAACCCTTGCAAGGTAAAAATGTGTCAAATGTATTTGTTACAAGCACATGCTGCTGTTAGGTGTTATTATTTCACGTTACCTTTCAATGTCCTGGAAAGATTTGGCCTTGTTCTCTCTTCAATGGAAGCTACAGTCTACAAATAAGACCATGTATTACATGTTTGATTTGCTAGGAGAATAAAACAAATTCATAGGTACAAAATACTTTAAATTTACAACTACAGTATGGTATTGGAATTACGTTGTTACTCAAGTTGGCAATAGCACGCAGCCAATTATAAATCTTACAAGTTATATTCTGCAATTAACATAATTTATCTATCTATTTTTAAGACCCTGTTACCACCATAGCAAGAGTCTTTGCAAAATGCTTACTTGTAAATAAAGTGTTTTGTTTTTTCCATCCACTGTTGCAGTTATTGCTGGAGTTTTCATTTGCCTGAAAAAAATCAAGGAAAGAATATACAAAGGGCTTATGAAAGATGTTAGAAAGTTAAAACAATTGTGGCTAACTGAGAGATAGCCAAGAGAATGAAAAATGGTTCTATTGACTAGATGATTTCCATAAAGATAAGGCTTCATCATTTTGACTCTCTTTGTGGCACCCCTCAACTACATTGAACATCTGAAACAAACATTTATCAGCTACATTTGTAAGACAAGCTTCTGGCAGGTGCCAATACCAGGACTTGAACCACACCATTACTGAAGAATGTGGTTGATAGTTAAGAAATGTATACCAGTACAGTTATTGTTAAATGTTTTTTTTATACTTACAAAGATGCATTTTCTGTCAAGTAATCCAGTACCTCCTGAAGTTTAGCTGATGATGAGAAATGAAGTTTCTGAGGGACCTGGCTGCAGGCTGAGCAGTTCTCCTGGGGAAATACAAATAAACAGCTTTTAACACGCATATGGTCTAAATCAAGGTAACACATTGCAAAAATCTAACCAGCTAATTTTATATCAAGTTAAACTGTTTTTCTAAGAACAAATATTAACCTAGACTGTCCCACAACCAGCTAGGCTGCAGCCTTGGCTTTAGTGTGTTCACAGCCATTGTTCTGTAAGAACTCAAATAAAATTAACTAAATACAAATAACTAAGCAAACTCATACCTTTCGTTCAGCTTCAAATGTGTACGTGTAGAGCCCATCTACATCATTAAACACCAGATAATTATTTAGAGGAATATATGCACTGTAAAAAAAATGAAACAAATACATTATGCATGTAGTTTCTCCATTGCTAAAAACAAGCTCTGAAAAATAAGAAACTTACCTTGAAGCGATTTTAAAAACTTCAGTAGCACATGTAGCTGAATGAAAGAAAAGTAGTTATTTTACTCAATTACATATTACACTACATCTCTATATATAACAGCAGTCTGTATTTTTATTTAATACATACCAGCAATGACAGCATTTGTAGAAGCAACAGCTGGGATAATTCTTTTCACAACACCTTTACGAAAAATTAACACACAATAGATTAACCAGTTATAGCGTACAGAAGTTGCTGGAATTTGATTAGGCTGTTAAAAGACATGAAGCTCAATTTCCACCGACACCAATACAATATTTGGGAAAGCACTTGCCAGCTGAACTTAATTCATGTAACATTTAAACCAATAAATATTCTCCAAATATAAAACATTAAAAGACATGTAGATAAAGTTACATTTTTGTACCTTGTGTGAGTCTATATGTAACCCCTGTAATTTTAAACTCAGCTGCCCTTTCAAGGGACTTCTGAAACACCCACTGAATGTGCTCTGGATCATCGCCATCCAGCACTACTCCCTCTGCTGGAGAAGAAAGAAACATTAAAAACAGCAACACTGCACCATTAAAATGACCCGATTTTCAATACTGCTTTATAACTAATAATATCTTTGTTCTTCAATTTTTATTTTTATTATTTTTTTTTTAATCACATACAAGGCAGCACAAATACTTAATTGTTAAAAGTCATACCTCCAAATGGATTTTCTTTTGGCCACTGTAGTATCCTGACATATTCAATACAGTGCTCTGGTAGCCGTGGCATAGATGCAATAGTGCACATAGGGAAATTGATCTGAAAAGTAACACATTTTTAGATCCGTTTGCTTTCTAATCTTGACACCCAAGCTATTAAATATGCCAAAAAAATTGTACACAGCAAGGTAAGGTTATAAGTAAGGTTTTAAGCTACTGTTATATGAAACTGTGAAATCTAGCAATCAAATCCTTATTCCTGGAAGTCAGTGATTTGCAAAAATGTGATTACCTGTGGTGGATAAAGTTCAAGAGTGCAGTCAATGCACGCTGTCATTCCAGGTAAAATCACACGTGCATTGCCTTTAAAACCTTCCGTTCCACCATCAAGAAGAGGGATGATGGAACTAGGGTCCAAAACACCATCCTCATAACTTAAAAGTGACATCTAAGAAAAAGATGAAAGAAAATCCACTTACAACTTACAAGCGTATGTAGAAATGCAAGCTTTATATCAAGCATCTACAAAAATGAAATTGTAACTTTAAAAACAAATTTATACCAGCATGCCATTGATCCATCTTCTAGCAATTATAGAATCCAGGCCGCATACAATAATATGAAATTCTAGAGAAGAAAGTAGAAACACAATATTGTAAGCAAGTTATATTATATTTGTATTGCATATTATTGTGAATTATACAACTTGTATCATTTACTGGAAATGTAGAACATCTTTATTACTAAGCTCCCAGCTATATTTTAAACATATGATCCAGTTTTGGATGATTTAACCTGGATTTAATCTTTTCAACACCACATTTACTTCACACATGAAGGCTTTTTTTTTTTTTTAAAGTGTAATCATTTATAAAACATAAAATCAAAACAATTACAAAAATCAAATAATGAAACTGCCAAGGTTTAATTAGATTAATCGTTTTTCTTTTTTTTTTTTTTTTTTAACTTACGTCTGTAAAATGATTCATCAAAATCTTGAATTTTTTTAAAATGTCTTTACATATAGTCAAGGAATAAAGTTACAAATGTATACAATATCATTGACACAAATGTTCAGCCAAATATTGCACATATTTTTTTTTTATTATTATTATGGATCTGGACATAACTATAGTTTTAATTCTAACATTAAAATCCATATTTAAAAATACTTGAAAGTGTTTTTTTTTTTTTTTTTTTTTTTTGCTCAATAATATCAATTTCATATCATTTATGACTTAAGGTGAATTTGAACTCCAGACTGGACATTTAAGTTCAGTGTATTTGTTTATTTTGAATGACAAAGGATACGGGACTACATTACAACCAGGGATCCGGTTGTTGACAAATTCTGCAGCCACATCTGCTTTTGGCCTTCCCACATCTTTTGGTCTAAAAAATACCCAAGAGAAGAAGTTAAACTGCCTACAATAAAATGCTCAAAAGTATTACACATGTACATTGCGTCAAAATGTGCTGTAGCTGCAGCTGCAGTTATAACTGGTGTTTGTGTTAAGGTAAAAAAAAAGAAACAAATTTACAAAATATGCACTGACACAGTACTGCAAAAAAAGTTTACTGCTGCATTACCTTATGAAAACTAAAAAGACAACAAATATTCAATACAACCAAAACTAAATGTTAAAATAGGAACATTCACACTAAAGCTGTAGTCAGATCAATATTTCAGTAGTTTATTTCACACAAAGCTTTGCAATCTCAAAATTATTTTTTGATGAAACTTACCTAAATAAAAATTGTCTGTTCAGATTAGATACGTCTATTGTATCCATATCAATAACATGGATCTGCTGAAAGCCAGACAGAGCCTGTTTAAATAAATAAATAAAATATGATAATACTACTTAGAACTTCAAAGTTTTGGATTACACTGAATTTATTACTAAATATTATTTATTAATTAAATTGGTCTTAATCTATCAGGGAAAAAAGTATGTTTCCACATATGGCCAATAGTATAACAGACAAAATGTATAGTGTTTGAAGAAATATTATAATATATAATATATATTAGAATATTAGATAATATATATATATATATATATATATATATATATATATATATATATATATATATATATATATATATAAAATGGAATTTGTTATTTCTCATTATATAGACCTTGACATGCTACTAAAGGCTACCACAGACACAAAAGTGTGTGTTTTTTTATGAAGTATCATGACTTTAAAATATCCATTAGTCTAGTAGTTATCTATTAAAGGAAAAAATATTACAGTACCAGATTTTTCAGGAGTTCACATCCTAGTCCCCCTGCTCCTATGACAAGAACCTTGCATGTGTCTAATAAAAACTGTAGCGACTAAAACAACAAGAACAACAAAAGCTGGTGAGTAAGGCTTTTCTTTTTAAAACGAAGTGGACCAGCAGTTACTTCTGGAAAATTAGTTATGTTATAATGAACAAGTTATTTTGTTTTTGTTCCTTAATTATGAAGCACATAATAGAATTACACTAGATTCAAGTCTTAATAACATTTTTAAAAAATCCTGTTTAATGCAATAGTTTATGCTGTCCCTAAAAAATAGTATTCAAGGTAGAAAAACCATAGCTTTGTGGTACAGCAGGCTTGTTTGTACCTACTACACTGCTCAGCAAACATCTGCATGGTGGCATTTTAGTTTAACAAAGTTATTACTGAAACTGAAATTTCACCTTGGTGTAGTTTTACATCACAAAGAATGTAGGATAAATCTCATGAGGGGCTAGTTTAATTATCCAAACAGCAGATTAATACCACTGCCACACATTTACAATGGGCATTATTCCACTGCATTTGTATGGTGTTCAGTGATGTTATTAAAAGGGTAATAAATCACACAGTATATGGGGAAACCAGAGGATTAAAATAGTTAAATGGGATTTGCAATATGTGAAATACTAAAATAGACCCAATGGTGGTAAAACACACTCCAGTGAAATACAGTATTCAAAACAGTACAGGATGTGTACTTCAGTAAACTAATCTTTAAAAATCTTCATATGTAAATGATATTAATTTAATGTTTAGGCTATTGTATTATATTGTACTTCATTATATGTTTTTGCAGTAGAAAGTGATTTTTTTCTCACTTCAGTGCTGGGTTCAAAGTCAGGGTGTGTGAATGGTCCTGCTCGCTCAAGGAACTTCTTTACATGGGTCCAACGACCTTCCCAGTCTCCAGTGTCCCTACACCCGCTATCCACAGCCATTCTGCATAGAACACATAGTAAATTCAGTTGTAAACAACACAGTAACTTCTCCAGTCAGGTCTACTAAGCTGAAAGACAAAGTTTGCAACCTTGATTCATAAAGTAAATTCTGCCATGTATTTAAAAAAATACCTAATTCACTATAGTGCCTGAGCTCATTTTTATATTTCTGGTATAAAATGTATAAAATAAATATATGTTCATTCTTGGGCCAGTTTGGCTTTGTGGTATGAGCCAGTTTACCACAGACTCTGCACAGGTGAACTAAAATGTTACTGTTTATGACAAAATCGATCTAAATGGAACTGGGTGACAAGCCATACCATATAGTCAGAGAAAGCAACTTAACTTGTGCAATCTGTTAAACGCTTAAAATAACTGCTGACAACCTGGACACTTTTACAGGGATGCAATACCTAATTAAAAAGAAAAGGCATTTTTTGGACTGTAAATATTGAGTACCTTAACCGGTAAGCATAAGGATTACTTGCTACCACTGTGTACTGTACATTATCTTGCAAGGTTCGGGTTTTAATTTTTAATTTATTAGCCCCTACATTACCATACTGTATTTAAACAGTAAAGTAAGTAGCGGTCGTTAGCTAGGAGAGCAACATTAAAATGTAAAAATTCATAAACTTTCTAAAAAAAAAAAAAAAAAAAAAACATTCAATACTGTATGAATACAATTGTCTTGGGTTTAACATTTTAAATCAATCATAAAATTTAGTTACTATTCGTTTTGATACGTAAGCAAACAATTAGCCACCCCCGGATGTTAAGGTATCATTTGAGGACTTTAATAACGTAGTAAACTCCTGAAATTATTGCACAATTTAAGATTGCTTCAGTTAATATTCTAAAGAAGAAATATATATATATATATATATATATATATTAATAATATATATATATTTTCTTTAAATGAATTTTCGCATCGATGCAGCAATACTGTGTGTAACCCCAAACCTGCTGCTGCCAATAGCATTTCATCACTAACTTTTCAGACAGCTCTTCTACTCTCCTTCTTTTCTTCTCCCTAAAAAAGAGAGAATAAAAGAAGGTTCAAAACGTGCTCTCCTTTCAGCAGGTAATACATCAGATTATATTAAAAAAAGAAAACTACAGGTCCAATTCTTTCCACATCTCTTCTTAACACAGATACTTACGGCTCTTCTGCATCCGCCATATTTTCCTGATCCCATCGCCTCCCACAATGCTTCGCACCGGTAGCGGCCGCAACACTGCCTGAGAGAGAGGGCGATCAAAGTGTGCACTGTCAAGTGCAAAATCATTTCACCTGTGCAGTTATTCTGTTTTCTTTTTACAGTATGTACATTTTCTGCACGTGTAACATGTGCTGACAAACTACAAAAATGTAGGCTTGTTATTATGACGGGGACTTGTACTTTATTTTTTATTCATTTTCATCTACCAGTACATAGACTTTGTAAATGTAGTGCATGTTGCGTCTATTTACAAGGGCAATTAACATATATTTCATTAAAAGTATAATAATAAGTACCTTCCCATTTGAAAATGATCAAGATTCACTTAAGTACTTCCCAGAACCAAACGAATTGCGTTTTAATAAAAGGTGAAAATAGCGCATAAAAAGTCACTCCAGATGTATGTGTGTGTGTGTGTGTGTGTGTGTGTGTGTGTGTGTATGTATATATATATATATATATATATATATATATATATATATATATATATATTTGTGTGTGTGTATATATATATATATATATATATATATATACGATATGAGATATAATAATATATATATAGCATATAATTGTGTGTTGTGTGTGTGGTGTGTGTTATCATATATATATATATATATATATATATATAGAAATATAATATTATATATATATATAAACATGGGTACCCATGTTGCTGGTTTAGGAGTAAACCAGGTGCCCTGATCAATAGAGCAGATACAGATTAGTGCACCTGCCCAGCTGTTCTTATTGCAAAATGACTGAACTGTCAACACAGACTGCTGTCCAGTTACAGTTCAACATTTTGTTGAACTTTGATACGTGTTTCGTGTTCTTCCAATGTAGTTTAATATTGAGGGAAAAATGTAATCAACCACTTTTCATAATGCATGAGCTTACTATTACATTTGTAACCTATCCAATTGAATCCTGTATCACTGTCGTAATCTGCATTTTCAGAACCCATTTTAGTTTCCATTTAAATAAAGTAAATGATATTCTGAAATTCAATAAGTGAAGCCTGCATGACATTGCAGTGTTATTTTTAAACGTGGAGGCATTTATTTAAAACGGCTATTTGTTGGCCCACATTCAACATGTGCTCACGACTTTTATCGCGAGAAACACGAAATCAGCCCGGGTGCATCGTGTGTTAATGCTTCGCTTCTTTCTTAATCTGACGTCGTGGGATCAGCTGATCTTTTCCTGTACACCCGCGCAGTTCTGCAGTTATGGCTGGAATTAAAATTGCACCACTCAGACCCTGGGACGATTTTTACCCAGGGACCGATCGATTTGCAAAACCAGACTTTGGTGATTTAACAAAATGGAACAACAGAGTCGTGAGCAACTTACTTTACTATCAAACCAATTACTTGGCACTGGCTATCGTTGTTTTTCTGATCGTGGGGTAAGTAGCTTTACAGCTTGACGCTGACAGTCTACTTATTGTCTCCGTGGAAATTTTGAATGTTAGGTCTCATTGTTTGTTTGCCAGTTTGACAGTATACACACAATGATGAGCTAAGGATACTTTTGCACGATTGTAGCAAAAATGCAAAACGCTTTCTAAATGCGTGTCTAATTGTTATTATTAATATGGTTGTTAAAAACATTAAATAAAAAAGTCAGACAGATACGTTGCATGCATGATTTCTGCGTGTATTTTGAGCATCTTAAACCGTAGCAGTCACTATCAAATAGACCTACTTCGTAACACTAACAATCACAAACGTACTTGCAGTACGACAAGTAAAGCTATGTGCTGTGTGGAATTACTAGGCCCACTTGTCTATTATAGATTAGACAGTTTAGGCATAATTCTTGTAAACATTTATTATCGTGTGATCATTGACCACCACCACACACCCAAATCTTACAACCAGAACTCACTCATTGGAATCCGGATTGCAGTGGATTGATTCAAGTTTTAGGGTAAACCCGCACTATGTTTATTACGTATACAGTATTCGTGCAGTATTTTCTAGGTCAGCGTTAAGGCACATCTGCTACAGTATGCCAGGTTTCACACCCCATGGTGAGATTATTATAGGATTAAGAGCATCAATCCAAAATGTTTGTAAATCTCTCAATACTTTTTAAAAATATTTTTTTCAAAATACAGGATTTTTATCAACCCCATGTATTGCAGAATGTTTATTGGTACTATTTTCAATCATTATATCTGTAGAACATGGGAGGGCATTTCACATGTGTCATTTTTCAGTTGGTTAGATGAGGAAGGCTGTGGATTTGTATATGTACAGGGGAATGTAAATGCTTTTATCAAGAGGAAATGCATATCCGTCCCTCGCATTCACCAGTGAGCTAAATCCTGTTCCACAGTATTTGCATGCACAACCGTGTGTCTTTAACAAATGTATACAGTAAATGCTGTTTGCCCCTTCAGGCTGATGTTCAGAACTACACTGCTGTTGTTAAAAAGGCAGAAAGGATGAGGTAATATAGAATGCTCAGGGACTGGTCAGCTTTGTCACATGGATAGTAAATTTAAGACATTGTAATATAATGTAAAACTATACGCTGCAAGACATAGTTCGGTATAACAAGAAAGGAAACAAACGCAATTATTATATACAATAAAAAAATACAGGATTAATTTAGTCAAGGAAGTTAAACATTAAATTCTAGATTTGTTTCTAGTGAGATGGTAAAGAAGTTGAGGCTATAGTGTCCCGGAAAATGCCTTGGCTCCAGTGCAGGGTAAGGAAGAGAGATATGCCTTGCAGGATACTGCAGTGGAGTTGTATTACTAATACATTATGTTGCTTCTCGCGACCATCAGAATTTTTATGCACAACCATTTTATGAACAAAACAAGATCCAGTATACTAATAATGAAAAAGTACAAAAGTTTCCTAAGTGTGTGCTTTTGGACTACAGTGATTACAAATTAAGGGAGTAAGATGCATATGGAATATAATTTGTCTGTGGTCTTCAGACTGTATATTTTTCCCCTGCAGGGTTATTGTTAATTTTTCCAGGCTGGAAACTTGGAGTCAGTTGATCTAAATATAGATTTTTGGCTGCTGCAGCCTGATGACACATGTTCCTTTAACTTGTTACAGAGTTTCTGTTTAGTTTCCAGTTATGTCGGCTGCTAAGGACAGAAATATGAATTTGTCTCGGAGCAACAGGTGCAGCAGTGGGGAGTGTTTTGCAAAACTGAACGGTAGTTTTATCTTGAAACAAAAAACTGCATTTGTACTGTATAGGCCAACTGGTGATTATAGTCACGGAAACACAACTGGGTAATGCATTTCTGTTTTCAAAATGTGTGTGTCTTTTGGAATGGATTAGAACTTGCACAGCATTTCAGAGAGAATTTCAAAGCACTGCAAATACTGTTTAATCCCCCCCAACTCAGCACGACACAGCCATCATGGCACAATGAAGCGTGCTTACTTTTGTATAAGTTAGTGATCAGCAGATGTGTCAGCCGCACGAAGAGCACAGCGCATGGTTTTCACTAACTCTGCTGTGCAGAATTTTTTTTTTCTATGGGTAAATATGGGGACTTTCTTCCTATGCATCGGAACACGGGACATTTGCTAGGAAACGGGACTGTCACGACCATATAGGAACTGTTGGCATGTATGGTTTAACTGAACTACTGAGCCACGAAAATATTCTGTATTTGTACACAGTGTCCTAGTTTGGAATAAAACCCAGTTCTCAGAGGCAAAAGTAGTGTTCTAAACACTGCGCCACATATTCAATTTGTTTCTCAGTGGCAAAAAAAAAAAAAAAAAAAAAAAAAACCTGGAGCAAACCAGAGAAAGATGTGCAAATTAAGAGGTGGCCTAGTTTATCTAACAAATAAGAGCTACATTAAGTGCTGTATCTAAAACTCATTGCTATAGTAGGGAACCTAATTGCCATACATTTTGCTACAGCAAATTAACTGTTTTGAAATAATTTCTCACTGACAAAAGGAATGCAGCGCTAACTTTGAACTTCAGTACACACTAATACTGGGCCACTTGCTGTCCACAGTTGTAGAGAAGTACAAACCAATTTACTTTAAAGAAGTGGTGGACAGCAGTAGCAGTGTAATGTTGTACTGTTTGTCTTTCATCATTAAAATGTACAGCTTTACAATGTGTCTTTTTAAAATGCTTTTTTAAAAAGAGCTGCAGATATAAAGGGGTTACAGTGCCCTCCTAATCCATGTTGCTGCCAATGTCTACGCATGTTCTTGTGCTTGTGTTTGCGTTGCAGGTTTTTAAACCCCCAGGCAATGATCCTCGGAGGAGCCGTGGTGACCCTGGTGTTTATGGGCTCTGTCTGGGCTGGGGAAAACAAGGCTGTGATCAAGAACTTTAAGAAACAAAACCCCATGGTGTTTGTGATTGCTGTTATGGGAGCAAGTTACTTCCTCATCTCATTATTCGGGGGCGTGATGGTGTTCATATTTGGTATCACGTTTCCAATGCTCTGTAAGTTTGTCTTTTTGTGTTTTGTTTGTGCGTAAAAACTGTAGAAATGTGTTGGTTATTGTAGTTGCACATGCATTAGTCTGAGAAAATAATAATGATTTAATTGACTAACTTCATTAAGTCATTGTGTTCAACAACAGTGTGGCAGTTTAAAAGTTTTGCAGCATCCTTAAGTTGCCTTTTTTGTATTGAATTTAGTTATACAATCTTGAATGTAGTTTGTACAGCTTTTAACATTGCCTCTATAATCATCTTGGCCTGTTCCCTCTTGCAGTATAATGTAACCTCATTAAAAACCCAGGCTTTGGTAGAATGGAATGTGGGTGTTGGATCAGTCAAGTAGTGGTATACTGGAACAACAAGTCCTGTAACCCTAAGGGGTTATCCAACCTAATTATCAGCTTATGTTTACGAGTTGCTATGGAGCCGGACATCACAAATACTCTGAAAATGACAGAGGCAGCAGATTGAATTGGCGTATCAACAGCATGAAAGCACACGTGTTATCCACTGTATATTTACTAGAAGTATTCTTAACAGGGTTTCATTTAATATTGTTACTTTAATAGCACATTTTGTTTGTTTGCCTTTTTATATCCCATAATTAACTGTAAAGTGTCTGTTCCAAACCCCCGCCCGTTACTGTATAAAAATAGATAAGTTAGTTAACATGTTCGTGCCTGGTTTTCAGTGTTAGTTTGCTACTCGTGTTAAGTCTGATTTTCAAAAAAGAAAATAGTCCTTCAACAAGCCGTGAAACAGTCCAGCCCTGTTGTGTAATACTGTGTTTGTATGGGGCATGGCGCAGTTGTTCAGAATGTTTTACTGGGTGTTTGTGTGTAATGTAAATTGCCTGTTTTGTTTTTTTTTCATCTGTGTTTTTAGTGATATTTATCCATGCCTCACTGAGACTTCGGAA
The DNA here is from genome assembly GCF_017654505.1 of Polyodon spathula. NCBI lineage: Eukaryota > Metazoa > Chordata > Actinopteri > Acipenseriformes > Polyodontidae > Polyodon > Polyodon spathula. Next base: position 31,922,129 of record NC_054549.1, on the reverse strand, counting down.
CCTGAAGAATAAAGTGGAGAACAATATGGAAGGAGTAGGGCTGAAGAAATCACCTATGGGGGTCATTCTCGAGGCTCTTGGGCAGCAAGAAGAAAGCATTAACAAAATTGCAGATTTCATTGCTAGCAAAGTCAAAGAGTAATTGAAAACCTGGCCAGTATAAGCAACATAATTCTTCCCTGTGGTGCCCTAACTATTTCATTTTGTATTAATGGAACATTGTAAAAACAAAATTGCTTTTCTGACAGATCTTGAAGAATATTGGTTTTGAAGGCCACATTTGAATCCCATTGCTTTGTTGTACACAGTGGCCATTACTCCCTCTTGTGTTTGCTGTAGTTTACCTTGTCTTTTGTCAAATGCTATATTTCTGTTGGTAATTAAACTATAAGCAGACTGCCTTGAATACTATAACAATATTTCTAAGAGTATATTGGAAATATAACAGTGTGGTTGCATTTATATTGCTGTAAATTATTGCATACCAACAAAGGGACAAAATATGAAGGTAACATTAATGTAAACTACAGAAACTATACAATTGCATGTCGAGATATTAGAAACAGGGTTTAGACTCAAAAGTAATATGAATTTGTCTGGAATTCCAGTATGTAAATTTCAGCACAACCATGTCATATTAATTGTTAAGGGCATAGGAATGACATGTTTGTGTTGACCCTCTATGTATTAAAAATAGTAGAATAGTAAAAGCACATTTGATCGCAGTTCTGCCAGTTTATCCCTGTATTTCTTCTAGCAATCTGTTAGGTACTCTTACAATTATATACGTTTTCAATATAGACTCGTGGATAAAGCCTGAACCATTGTGTTGGCAGCAGTTGTGTAGGGTTCTACTTTGTAAGATGGTTCTGACTGGCACAGCAAACAATATTCCAGGTTATTATCAAGATGGCTTTTCTAGTAGATTGCTGTGCAATATGGTATATCATTTTTGCAGTGGATTTTGTTTCTGGAAACAGCTTAATAAAAACCTTAAAATAGTCTGACGTTGTACTTAAAGAATTAATTGCAAGCTTTTCACTCCCTATTTTCAGAGTAAGTAAATTATTAACATTGCATACAATATACCTTTTTAAATATTTCTGCCATCCAGAATAATGTAATTTAAAACATTTAAAAAAATTAAGAGTAAGAAAAATATTCTGTATGCATTATAATAATTATCATGTGTTTTTTTTTTTGTTTGTTTGTTTGTTTGTTTAAATGCATGTGTGCTGAACTGTTTGTGCAATATTTGCATTCCGACATTTTTTATTTAATTGAGTCCCGATCAGTATGTGCCTTGTTTGCAGCAAAGATAGACAACAACAACTCTAATTTTTTGATCACAATACAAATACAAAGTTGCTTCCATGACCAGAAACTCTTATCATAAAACATCAATAATAATATAGTGGCCGCATGTTTTGGCTATCCGCTTTGTTTGGTCCCATAATTACAGGCAGTATTCTAACCTTCCTACAGTATGAGAGGTGACTTTACTGTTATTGACATGAGCAGCCTCCTGACTGACATGGATAAGATTCAGAAATGGTTAACAGAACCAGTGCACCAACAGTGCTGGTTTGCAAACTATTTAGCTGTAATTTGAGCTGCGATGGGGATGTGAGAGGTTTTTTTTGTTTGTTTGTTTAATAATATGGAAATGTATTCACTAAACTGAGTTCTAGTTGCTAATCCAATTTATTCTAGTACAAAAAACTATTTTGTTTATATGCAATGTACCTAACTTATATAGGTTTGTCTTATGCAAGTGCAATGCATTGGAAAAGTTAAATAAAAGAAAGAATATTGGATTGCTTTGTTTTTCTTTGTACGAGCCATTGCATGTTGATTATTAACAGTTACTCTAGGTCAGTGGTCTTCAAAGTAATTTGGGCACGGGGATAAATTGATCTTACTTGGCTGTTGACTATTGCATAAGTTCTTAAACACTGCCTTCTCGTGACATACACTGTGTGTGTGTGTGTGTGTGTGTGTGTGTGTTTTAGCAGAGTTATTCTTGGCTCACTCTGATAAAGCGACGTCTCAGGCAGTAAATGAAAGTGCTCTGCCTATTCTTTAAATAATTTACATAAAATACACAATGCAAATATTTTTAAATAGCATGTTTACACAGATAACCTTGAATAAACTAAAATAAAAGAGGATAGACAGTGTCTCGCGTTGTTTCAATTTGACAAATTTGTCAACGCTACTCTGTTTTAAAGATCGCTCATCTCTAGTACAATTATTCAGAGAAAGTGGATTTGTAACTAAATATACTGCGGGGTTTCTCTTGTCTAGTGAAATAAAGTAAATATAGAGATAGAAAATTAAATTCTACATACTGAAATGTATTATTTTTCTCAATAACAGAAATTCAGTGCTTACCCGGCATTTTAACACCTTGCCTCTGCTCACGAATGATTGGACATCTTTCACGTTCGCTTTAGCTACTCACTCGCCTTCAATTTTCATGCAGAATATCGTGAATGGCCTCTGCTTGCTCACGATTGGATAGCTGCTTAAAATTTGGCAGATATTTGACTCTCCTATTGGTTAAACTTACTGTCAGTACTTGTAACTGAAACAGACACAGTTTATGTCCCACCCCGCTAACTTATGACTGGGCTACCGTAGAGACAATGTAGATATTCAGTTGGTTGATCGTATCGTAGAAGCCCTTCAGGAAAAAAAATAAGTAAAAAATAATAATGTTGAGTACAGGACAGGATAACCGAGCAGCACTCTCAACAGACTGCTGTGGCGCTTTTATTGGAAAACGTTTTTAAAGCTTTCTTTATTTTTCCACTTTACGATCCGCCAGAAATGTGTTCACGACCCATAATTTAAGAACAGCTGCTGCAGGCACGACGGCCTAGCTTCGCAGGCACGAATTTGCATGTGGGCACCATTTTGAGGACCACTGCTGTAGGTTCTGTTTAGTTAGTTTGATTAAAATACAGCTTTAAGATTTTAAAAAATACAGCTGCCATATCAAATATGTTTTAATGAAGGAAACAATCCACACGTTGACAACATACCAGCATGCTGCAATGGGGCTGTGCACTTTTCTGAGATTTTAATGCACAACACAACATTGTTCATTTAGTTATATTTTATCAATGCGGTCCTCTATAAGGTGTGATATAGTCACTCTTTTGGGAACTCATCAAAGATACACACAGAAAAGTTAAATCCCTAATTATATTTTATTTGAAGAAGACAGTAATAGATCCTAATGCACCAGATAAAACCTGACATATCCAGCTGCCCTCCTCATTAAGACCATGCTGGTGCAACAGCTCAGACTGGCCTCTGTGGGCTAACTGTCACCTTTTCTAGCAGTACCTGCATTTCCTTGAAAGCCACCAAATACTAACCAGGTCCAACCTTGTGCAGCTTCTTCAAACACTTCTTAAACATACTTTGCATTACTTTTCCATATATTTTACTTAGCATGACCTTCCAAAGCTAGGTACTGTACAGTTTATAAAGTCTCATTCACTGAAAAATAAATGACCATCTAAAGGAAAAAACCCTATTTTACATCAACAATTTTGTATAGTTTATCACAATAAAATTGGCACACCCATTTTCCATTTACAAATACCTTTTATGTAGGTTTGAAACCGCTGGCAGCTTGTCTAAATTATACATATTTCAGAACTGTAGTCATAGCAGGGCACACAGCCATTAAATTGTTTTATATTCTCTACTTTTCATTTACCAGTAGTTTTCACTTATTTGTCTATATTTATTAGGAAAACGGAATAGTGCAATCCTAATGAAAAGGCAGGTTTTAAATTGAAATGTCATTTGAATGCCATGTGTATTCTAACAATGTTTTGTTGTTTCTTCAAAAAAGACTGGTTTCTCTTGACTCCAGGCATTTAGGTAGTGGAACCTATGGAAGAAATAAATATATGAGTTGACTATCAATGCATAAATGCAGGAAGCAGTACAGGGTACTCATTCAATATCAACAGAATATACACATAGAGCCATGCAACACAAGTACAGTGTTATTGTATTAATATTGATATATTTGATAGTTATATGGGCATTTAAAACAGCATGCTACATTTGTTTGACCGTAAAGCCATAATTGTAAAGTCTTCACCAAACCAACTAAAAATGTAATGCTGTGATTTTATGGGTTACAAATATTGTTAAATGGTAAACACTGACTACTGTGCCTTGTACAAATATTTACTGCATCCAAATACATGCACTTACCAGAAGTGTTAAAAGCATTACCAGGTCGGAGAATCTCTTTAGTTCTTCACTATCACAGATGCTTGATAATTACCTCATACTTAAGACAGGGTTGAGGACATGTATTTTACAAATGTAACGGGAACTAAAATAGCAACAGCTATGCAAAACATGTTAAATTAGAAACAGTATGTTTGAGATTACCATCAGCAGATACAATACTGTGTGATAACTACACAATAAACAGGTGCATTAAACATGCTGTTATACAACACTGAAGATTGCTAACTCTTTGTTGGATACATTGAGTTACCTACTCTTTGCATGCATGCACCATGCACTAGGGGTATGAAGTTAACAGGATAGCAGTTCAACATATGTAGGACGATATGCAACAAAGAGGTTTTTCTTTTTTTTTTTTTAAGGCAAATTACTTTGCATTTGTCCGAATCATTAACAATAAATTTTGATAACATCCTGTAACAAATGTCTACGCACACATTTAGGTTTCCATGAAAAAGCCTTTAATAGCTCAGCCAATAAATTCAGTTACCATGAACTACATTAATGTACTGAGATAGAAGGTTTCTACAAATGCGGGTAAATGGTTTTGAATAGCCATATAGAAGATACAGAGAGCAGAATTTTGTTGTGTCACCTTTCATGCATAGAAACCTTGGTGCTATGGTGTGGCTGATTATAAGTCATTCATTTCTGTGGTAATTTGTGCATTGTTGGTAATACTCACTGCTTTGAGATAAGCAACATTGCTTGTGCGAATTTCATTAAGTAGAACATCCCTGGGCGTCATCTCAACCTTGGGTGCCTGTCTCCTTCTGGGAACTGGCTTTAGAGTTTTAATCACGTCTTTGAGATTGGCTTTCTCTTTCTGTTCTAATGTACTCTCTGCAGCCCTGTTCTTTGGTGCCTTCTTGAGTTTAATATCCTTCAACAGATTTGGCTGCTCATTCTCCTGTATCGGAGGGAACTGAACAGGTTTTTTCTTGAGCTGGAGAGGAGGACTTGGTGCTTGCGGTGGGTAAGGCTGCGTATTCGGCATTGCAGGCAGGTAGTCACCCAACATCTCCCACAGACCTGGAGGAAGATTTAGACTGTTTTTAAACCTAGCCATCATCTGCTCCTGGTCTTTGGCTTGTTGCTGCTTTTGTTCTTCCATTCTTTTTTGTCGCTGCTTGTCAAGGTTCCTGGTCAGTAAGTTAGTGACCACCATCCTTGGACCAGGAAGCTCAAAATGATATCCCATCTTCAACAAAGTGTTGTTTGCCTTTAGGAGCCTGGAGACCTCCATTTCAGCATGGTGACCCAGCATGTGTCTTTGATTGTGGAACCTCAATTCAGTGAGCGTCTCGTTGAACTGCAGACACCTCATGATAGCTATGATTCCCTTACCTGTGATGAAGTTTGACTCAATATTTAGAGTGGTGATGCTTCTATTTTCACGGAGCATGTTGGCCAAGGCGTACGCCACATTTTCATCTGCTCCAGTGTTGGCAATGCTGAATTTTGTCACATGCTTGTTCTTTTTCAAGGCATTCACATAATCTATCAACATTTCCTTAGGAATGTTTTCAATGTTGTTCAAATTAACTTCTTTGATTTCAGGATTGTTCTGTTTAATCTTGTTCAAGGTTGTATCTAAATTGGTTTCGTTTCCTGAAGGCCTTGTTGTTAACTTGATTAAACTCTCACCTAAAGCAAGTTTCTTTGGTTTTTGGAGTTTGGATATTTTCTTCTCTTCTTTTTCCTGGTTTTCTACAAGCTCATTTGTTTCTGCAGTATTGGTTTCCTGTACTCGTATGTCTCTGACAAGGGCCACTGTGTTGCAGTCGTCTATGCCTTGTTCTCTGTAAGATGTCTCTGCCTTGCTTTTCTCCTCTGATTTTTGCCTTTGCTTTTCATTCTCTGGTTGTGATTCTTTGGTAGCTTCATCCTCTGTCTTTGTATCTTCCTCTTGGTTTCTATCAGAAATGCTGAGAGAAATTTCTCCTGTTTCTTCAGGACATTTTGGCAAGTCTTGGACATCTTGAATTTCCCTTTCTTTCTCGTCTTCCTTTTCTTCTACTTCTTCCTCTCCTTCTACTTCTTCAACTTCTTCTATTTCTTTCAGATCTTCATCTTTGTCTTTTTTTGTATCTCGCTGTCAGGAGCACATAACAATTTTAAAAATGACATTTCTGGTAGCATTTAAGCCCCTTTAATATAAATGTAGATGTAGAATAGATGGGACCTTTCTGGATAGCAGAAAGTTGGTCTCCATATTTTTCTAAAATAAATTAAAAATTAGCAGGGACTAAATCAGAACCATACTTGTGCCTACCTGCTGCTACCTTCCTGCAAGTTTTTAGATACATTTTTATTCTTCCTTTTCCTTCAAAAAATAAGGTTAAGAATATTGATTATACCTGGTTCTGTATTTATTTGTTTATACTTGTCAGGAAAATACCAAGTATTGCCATAATGTCAGGTATATGGGGATTATACAGGTACACTGTAGACCTGCTTGCATAGCCTCATTCAACATTGTCTTAAGTAATATTGATTGTACTACATTCCTAGCTGGAAAAACAGATGCATATTCCCCTTCACTAGTTTTTTTTAAAAAAAATGCTAGTAATTTCATGTTTTTTTTTTTTTTTATTATTATACAAAACTTGGCTTCACTGGAATAAGGACACTGTGCTCAATGAGTTTTTCTTTATAAATCTTTTATATAAAACATTCCAGGTAATAAATCTTCTCACGCCAGCTGGAGACTTATTCTCACCAACAGGGGGAGAAGTTGCCCTAAGGGAGATCCTTTGAGCTTGCTGTGCAGGCTGTTGTTAGAAGAAATAACAAAAGGTGCTCTATTTTTGGAACACGCTACTTTTTGAATGTAAACTAGAAGAACCCAACCTTAACCTAGTTTCTGTGACTAAATGGAGCTAAGTAAAAAAAAAAAAAAATATATATATATATATATATATATATATATATATATATATATATATATATATATATATATATATATATACTATATGCCTGCATATAGTAAAATATATACTACTGTATTATATATTCTTCATGGACATCCATACAATACAACATCCATTGAATAGTATATAATGCATCTTTCATTTGTGTTTGTTCAGAATATGAGGCAATGGCTGTAACAATGGTACTGTAAATATAATTAATAATAAGATTATTTCAATTGGTATCCTCAGTTTTTAGTGTATACCTGCTGAACACCTTCATGAACGGGTTTACCTTTTCCTTCAGGATCTGATGCTCACCTCACTTGGTAAAAGAACTGTGGGAAGTCTTTCTTCCTCCAGCATTCGCTTGGATTCCTTCTCCCAGTAGATATAATTGACCAGAGACCTGTGATCGAATGACCCTGTTGGAGGCTTCTCTGTCTGGTCTTTCTGTCTCATTCCAACTGGCACCTCCTCATCCGGGGCAAGATCGTCCATTTCACTCTGAAGCTGCTTCAGTTCTTCAGGTGACAGGTTTGCGAGGATCTCATCTTCGTCAATGTCCTCGCTGTAGGACTCTTGGTCAGAGTTTTGACTGTGGTCAGACATTTTGCCTTCAGATGCCGTGTTATAAGGTACCCTTTCAAAGCGAGCAGAGACAGCTACACTGGATCCTTCAATCGATTCTTTGCAACAGGTTTAAGTTGTGGATTTTGTTGTCCCAGAGCTTATAGTCTAGTGGCTTGTGTGTCCATGCTCCACGTCTGTTCTAAATTAAGCCTTGCGTGATGATGTGGAAGGTATTTATGTTGCAAAGAAAAGGGATACTGACGTGCTCTTTTTTCAGAAACTTGTGTCAGCTGTGTTGGCCTTCCTGACATTTCTGTGCAGCTGCTTCAGAGGGGTATTATTGGCAGCACCAGATGGGAGCACTAGAACCCAACTCTCACTACAGTGCATCATGCAGGGTACTTCCTGGCTCATTTGGGGTTATATATTGAGGTGTAAGGGGGGGCCTGATCATTCTGTTATGGGCCTCTCTTGACTTTTTTTTTTTTACTGAAATTGTAATTAGATTGCTATCTTCTATAACGCGTTATAAAAATAAACCTCCTATCATTCAAATAAAATCTTTGTTTATGAAACCCGTAGCAGCTGGCTACGTGTACTGTACTATCAGCTTCAGAAACAGCGTTGTCAGATCCCAGTTGCTTACAAATATGTATACAAACTACTAAAGTAACAAAGGTGATTTCTACTGTGTTTTTTTTTTAAGAGATGTGTCTCTGAAACATCGAAATGCCTTTATTGGAATAATCATAGGGTATATTTGCATAAGCTAACCTGTCAGTTGAAACATTCTTATTTTTTACTGAATCCAATGTAGGCCTGCTTATGCAATTGTATTAACTGGAAGGTCATTTGTCTTCAGTATGCGGTTTAGCATTATGAAAGGTAATAATATCACCATAAGTGAGTTTAAGTAGGATTTGCTACACATCTAAAACTGTTTTTATAAAAGGAATAAAACATCTTACCTTTATAAAACTTGAAATAAACAACTTGTTTTCTTTTTTTTTTTGAGATACACTGCAAGATAGATAACCAGCTTGAAGATACTGATACAATGACGAGTGGTTTAAATATACAAAATATTAGCAACTTTGTCCAATTCATACAACCAGCAGGGTATTAAGGGGGAGAAGGAAATGAACAGAACATGGAGATATCATGCCCCATTTACATAACTCACCAGCTAATCTGCAGCGGAAATATTCTTAAATACACTCGTATTTGAATGCTTGGCTGTTCACATTTTCTCATGCATATCACTTATGTGTGTATTGAGCCTTCATCCGAATCTTCTTTGGCTGATACCCGCACCTTTAGAAGTTCACTACAAATGAACGCTCATTTCTATTCAATACATGTATTAAGCTTTGCCATACCTGTTATTTACCACACTTGCTTTGATACACTTTGGTATCCCGTTTGATTTTTAGTAAGTAACAACAAACTGTTAAAAAGAATACTATGTTAATAAATACATGAACAATCAGTGTGCAAAAGTGTTTTTGCTTTTTTAAAAAATTAAAAATATTTTATATATATATATATATATATATATATATATATATATATATATATATATATATATGTTTGTTTTCACAATTATTAAAGGAGTTAAAGGATTTAACTATGTGTCAGATTTTAATTGTTATGTACAATTAACCACAATTGAAACAATAGTTTCATTATTTATTACTGCAATAAATGCGTTATTAAACATTCTGTTTTTGCTGCTCCCATGTAGAGCAAGTTATAGCTGTGCATATACAATTACCAAAGCAATGGCAATAACGCAAAGAACAAATTGAACTGGTCTGGTAGGTCAAGCTTCGTGCTGATCGAGGTCTGTGAAACTGCACATATACATTTAAAGTGTAATCAGTTTAAGTTACCTATATTAAACGCAGCTGCATTTCAAACAATCTGGGACGTGGCTCGTCCTATAAAGGCACGTTTGGCAAATATTTCATTTTGAGGTTAAGTGTTCTATTTTAGGGGATGTGAGTGACAGACAAATCATATGCAGATCATTTGAGGACTCTGCCAGACTAGTTATTCTATGGTTAATATTTTTTCGACAACAGGGAGATCCAGTCCAGTCCAAGCTTAACTCCAAGCAGGTTCTGAAATAGTTAATTGAACCTGCTAAGAGACAGTTAACTTATTTTGGACCTGCTTGTAATAAAGACCAGGACTGGAATGGATCTTGAGGTCCAGAATAGAGTATCACTGCTCTTGATAATTGTACAGCTGCCCTGTTTGTTGCACAGATTAAATATTTTGGGTCACATTAGTGCAACCACATAATAACACTAACTTTCTGAACAAGGTTTATAATTCAACAAACAACATGAAGAATATAAAAATTGCAATGTTTCAGGCAGGAAATCTATAGTATCATTAATACAATTTTCCTCGTTCATTGCATTTATTTATTGGTCAAACTACAAGCCAATTACCGGCAAGTTCCCATTAACCTGTAAGGTATATAAATCTACTTTGCAAACTCAGTCCTGCCACGCTTTCAAATTACCACCTCACTCCCAGCCTTGTCCTATACAGGGGCTATACAGGAGCAGGGATGAACAGATTGCATAGATGTACTATTTCATTGCTTGGGTTCAACATTTTTGGAAATCTGTAATATGTTGTATTATAATAAAGGTGGTTATTTAATATAAGATTGTCCTGACTGAAATAGTAGTTATGAAAGACCTTTGTACAGCCACTGTAGTTAGGCATCACCCTTCAAATGACACTGGAATGTACTGTATAAACACAACCTACAGGATCAGCAAGCTCTCTGAGTAAAGAGGTGCTGCCTGGAAGATAATACCATGCTTTAGTGCTTATCTACTAGCAAACATTAACTAATGACAGCTGTATTTCATCTTCTCTTAACAATTACAAAGCCTGACTTTATGTGGGTCTTATTCAGTAGCTACATTTATTATCTGGACCATTCAGTAGCTCCATATGCTATCTGGACCATTGTGATAATCTATTTTATTCAAAATATAAGGCTCACTGAAATACCCAAATGAAACATTATCATGCTGTAACATGTATCCTGAAGCTCTGTTAAAGCAATAAACGGGAGAGAAATGATCACAATACAAATTGTTTGTTTCACACATTTTTATTGACTTCCTATTTCAAAACAGGTTGTATAGCCATGACAACTAAAACAGTACACAAAGGCTTGTTGTTTTTTTTTTTTTAAAGAAATCTGTACAAATATGCAAAAGAATAAATTGACATATTCTTTTGTAATTCCCCTATATGAATTCAAATGCATTATAACAATACAAATAACTAAGAACCAGCTTACCAAATTTTATTTTGTACTATATATTACATGCTTTTTTGAACACAGATAACAAAAACGTTTAACAAGAAAAGAAATTAAAAAAACGTTCCTTATCTACATTATTAACAAGTAGTTACATATTCCTTTTCATGTAAGGAAACAGCACCATTCCATGGAGTCCAGCATGGGATGCACGAATAGCTGTTTAACACACATGTATGTGCGATGTTGTATTAAAAACATCCTTGAAATACACAAGCCACAGTATTACAATGTCAAGCTGAAACTCTGTATCACAGGTGTTACTGGATTGTATGAGGTAGTGTAGCCCTCGTGAATCTTCTAGATTTGAGCAGAACTGGTACTTGATTTGTTTTTTTTAACTGTCTTCTATTAGTCTTTATTGCAGCGATATTGAAAACAAGTCACTATTTAACATCTCAATGTTGTTTCCAGGCAAGACACACCTCTTGTATAGTTGGATAGTAATAAAAAATGTAAAAAACACTAGCAAGCCAAAAGTTTCAACTCCTTGATTTGCGTGATCATGCATGAACCAGCTAAGGATTTAAATCTATTACAGCTAGAAAACAAGGTAGGGTAAAATCAGATACTCCACAGACATCCACATTTTTGGATCATTCTCATTAAAACAGGTATTTTAATTCAGTTCTTTACAGTTTTCTTGTCATATGATGATGTTAACTACAGTATGTAGTTACAAGTATAGTACCAGGCATTACCAAAAAATACTACAATATACTGATTTAAATCAGTAAACTTGAATTAATGCCTGCAAATTCTCTGTATCTTAGATTTTGCAACCAGACAACTGTTGCACATATAAATCATTCTAAAAAGTACTTTTCCAATTAAAGTCATCCTTCATATCAACAGCTCCATGAAAATGTGGCAGGAACTCTTTTATACCAAAACACACAAAATCCTTCATTGGTACAATACACGGGCGCTGTGTCTCAATACAATCTTGATTGAAGCACACCTCACACAAGTCCGTCTCTCCATCCCATTTCTTCTTTTGTTTCCTAGTCTTTCCAGACCATGCTCATTTGCACTGAGTCCCTTTTTTGCAGATTTTTATTTTTTTTTTCAAAACCATCAGAATCTTTTTCAAAGTGCAATTTAATATATTTTCCAAGTGCCAACACAACTTACCATGCATCTCCGCACTGGTTGTAGAGCAGTCTCTAACCAATGCTTGTGCGCAGTACCAGTAAGGGGTGGGAGGTTAATAGTTGTAGGTAACTGTGGTGCAAGGCACATAATGAAAGCTTTATAAAACGTGGCAAAGTGTTCAGGGAACAGTTGTTGTCTATTGGTAAACTACTGGTTACACAATTGTCCCAGGTTTGGAATCCTCGTGCCAATATAGCAATTGGTCATCTGGGTCTAAGCTGTTTTCCATTGGGTTACCTTCTGGGTTTTCCATTTGATTCACATTAATATATGATCTGAAAAATACAAATGACTGAAGATCACAAAACAGCATGTGCTTAATTTTATTTTTTTTGTTAAAGAAAAACCACAAAACACAAACCTCTGCACGGTTTTGTCAGTCAGAAAAAGAGAAAGCTTGGTAAAAATATGACATTATTCAATCATATGTTGCTTGCATGACAGGAGTCCAGAACAAATAATTTGAAGGTTATTATTGGAGTTCCCAGTGGAATGGACAAAAGCATGAACTAATAATGTACCGAAACATACTATATAATGATGAATAATTAAAGCACATGTTATTTTAAACCACATTTACTGATCTTATATATTATCTGCATCAGTAAATGTCTTATCTGCTGTACATAAAGCAACATAGGATTAAATGTTGTACAATGTATAACTTTACACTTACCAGAAAAGAAAATGTACAAATAAAGTTCTTGACCACAAACAAAAAACAACCAAATATGCAGATGCAGGGGTCACATTTCTCATGTTTATCGGTAAAATACCCAGCATTTTAATAACTGGTTAAATAAGAAAAGAGTTAGGCATGTACTCATTGTAACACTTTTCCAATCCCGCCACCTTATAGGATTATAGATTAGGTTTTAGTAGCAGAATTGTTTTTCCAAGATATAGTAACACCAGTATCAATGTTTCTTTGGCTCACCCTTTTGCTTATTCCTTTGATTATGCCGTCTATGGTTTAGTTGTTAATTCTCCTCAGTTATGCAACTGGCAACAGGACCATACATGTTAACGGATGATTCTGGAGCACACACCTTCCTCAAATCATTTTTCCTTGACATATTCTCTGTGGAATATCTGTGCGCAAAAAGTTTAAAGATATGGGTGAAACATGTCAAATATCATCAAAAGAGTACTTTGTAAAGTACTTATAATAAATGTGACCTCTGAATATGTTTATAAGGAAGGTTCTTATGTAAAAAATGTTATTCACTGCAAAGAAACAAAATCAAAAAGCATGCAGTTACCATTTTCATAACCTTACAAACTTCCAAATAAACCCTCACCTCACACCAAGCCAAATCAAAACATTTAAATTCAGTTCAAATCGAAGCCAGCACACATCATGTAAGCAATCCCTCAAAGCAATCATCACAGAAAAAGGTACTACTTACTAGCGCTGGCTTTACATTTTAATAAGAATATTTAATAGTAATCTCATTTCTGTAGATATGTTGCAGCTCATGGACAGAAACCTGGTGTTGTGTCTGATAGAAAGTGGTGCTGGAAAAGCGAGGTGACAGAGTGAGGAAGTTGAAGACACTGAAGAAGCAGAAGATACTGAAGAAGGGTAAGCTGAGTCAGAGAAAGGCAAGAGTCTGCTCACTACTGTAAGAGTGGTGGCGGGATCTAAGTCTACAAGAAAATGTCTATTGAACCTATAACTCAACCACATTTTCAGAAGAAGGTTTGCTAAACAAATCATGCATGGTGATGGATTGCAATAGATATTTTACAAAAACATTATTACTCTCTTGGAAACAAGACACCTTGTATATCTCAAGAAAACAGAAACACTTCAATACCAATTATTAGAAGCAACTTCTAAATGGTGGGATCAGCTTATTTTAAGTTGGATTAGACCAAGACCATTGCTTCTCAGTGTGCAACATAAAATCTTCAGTCAAAAAAAAAAAAAAAAACTCCCCAAATGATTATTCAAATTTTTAAGAAGACCTATTAGAACTAGTTTCACTGTAAACTTTGTGTTCATTCATTATTCCTTCTTGTTAAATGCTAAATTGAACATGTTGCCATCAGTCTTATTCCCCACCTGCTGTGCGAGGGCATGCTGCTGTAGACATCGCTGTACGAGTGTACATAAGGCTGTTGAGTGGGTAAAGGGACATCATAGTCTGTAAGGCCGACGGTTACCTGGCTCCTCCAGGTTCCTGCACTGCTGGCTGAAGAAACTGCAGATCGAAAGAAGAGATTTTCAACGAAGAACTTAACAAAAAAAGAGAGAACAGAAGTGGAGCCAGGAAATTAATACTGGTTAAAAAAATAATTCTTACCTGAAGAGACCGAAGGTGCTCTGCTGGTCTGAGAGAAGGATGCTGGCATAGCAGGATAGCCTAATCCTTGCTGTGATCCTCTTTCATATTCATAGCCCGCCTGCAGGCTATGACTCTGGTCCTTGTACCCGGTGTTGCGGTTGTACCAGCCACGGAGATGTTCTGCTACTAGTGCCTTCTGGATGTGTTTGGCCATGTGTTCGGTTTTAGCACCTGGTCTACTTCTAGGAGGTCTTATGGTTGCATATGGATTCTGGGTGAGGTGATCCATCTCCTCGTCATAGTAACGACCATATCTTTCATGTCCATAATAGGCTGGTGTGCGGTACGTGGGATTCACATTATAATGGCCCTCTGACCCATTTTCGTAGATGTATCCTCCATTAGAGTAGGGATCACAGTCAGTGTAAGGTGGGTATCCTGCAACGTAGTATGCAGGGGAAGGCTGATGTGGTGCCGTTTGATAACCACAATGCCTCGAACCATTCTGTGCTAGATTTGGCATGCTGCCTGTGTTTGCATACATGTTCTGTTTCCTGTGCCTCCTCTTGTCCCTTGTGCGAGAATCCAGTGTGCGATAGTGCTGGTCTGATTTACTGGTTGTGCTGTGATATTCTGTGCTGGACTGGCTTGTGTAGGAGGATCCATCATCCAGGACCTCTGTGCTGTTGCTTCTTCTGGCTGGTGAGAGAGTGAATCTTGGCTTTTCAGGTTCAGTTTCAGAAAAGAGTTGGGTTTGGGATTCCAAACTCCCACTGCGTTGCCTAAAGTGCTGAGGGGTTCCATCAGACCTAGAAACAAAAGATAACAATGTAAACATTGTTATAAATAAATACCTTAACTGTCTGCAATGTAAAAATGTTTGATGCCATTTTAAAAGCCAACTTTTTTAAAGTACTGAGGCTACACTGAAGTGTTCACGCTAATAGTATCTAGAAGATACTGTAATGATGGTATCCAGATGCAAGCTGACTCCTATCAGTACAAAACCCAGTCTAATTACAGTGTGGAATTTATTAAACCAGCATGTCTCCAGTGCTCTCTCCAGATAACTCTCTTGCCCAGAATTGTCTGACGTTCCTTTAATCCTATTCACTCTTCAGAATGATATTCCGATTTGTTTTTATTATTAAACTGCAAATAAATTAATGATATACCTCATACCCCCCCCCCACCCCCTTTAACTTTATGAACCGCTACAACATTAAATGAACAGTAAATTATTTTTTACAAATTGTTGAGTTAAGAAGGAAATAAGAAGGCTGCACTTGTTCCTAAATCATGCATATCTCAAGATTTACAGCTTTCCTCAGGACTTTATCATTAAAAAGGAATTGGTTCCATTGGGCGTGGAAGTAGACTGATAGCACCACTATGCAAGCACAATGCTGGAGGGCTTTTTGGAATCATACTCTATAAGACAGATGTTTTTTCAAATTGTGTTTTAATTATCCCCTACCGTAACTGACTGCTGCTGTAAGCATTGCGAGTCATGACTGGAGTTGGAGGCATGCTTCTCGCATCACGGGGCTGTCTTGCTGGAGTTTTGTAAGGACTGCTGTGTGTTGATAAGGCTTCGCTGTGATTATACTGGAGGGGTACCTGCACACTGTCACCATCATTGAACCTGGAAGACATTTTACAATGGTAAAAAAAATAATTTCTTGCAAATTACAAGAAGGAACACCTGAGTTACAAACTGACCGGTCTACCGAACACCCAGTTTGAACCGAAAGAACGCAATCACTCACCCATGAGTGCAATGCAACCACAAAGGCGCTCCTATAAGAGGCGTGCTGGTCACGGAGAAGGCAAAATTACTGTACCAACACATGTATCCGGAAGGATGAGGCAGATTTCAAAGCAAGTACAGGCAATTTTACTAGGAACTTTTTAACTTTTTAAACAAAGCACAGGTTTTTTTTTTTTCCAAGCCAAAAGCTGCACAAATTCATTTTGTTAAAACACGCACTACATTAACCCAGGTTTTCATGGACATTTTAATCTGTGTTTTTGCTACAGTTACAATTTCAATGGTAACTTCAAATTTAAACTTTTTCCATTTACAGTACTGTTTTAAAGACTTTAGAACCATACCATTACTGCACTGTATCCTTGTATTATTCGCCAGATTGAGGGTGTAGATAGCAGGTGTGCACACATAATAAAACCATTGAAAATTCAATTTTCAGAGTTACGAACATTTCAGACTTACGAACAACCTCCATTCCCAAAGCGGTAGTAACTCTGGCGTTCTACTGTAAAAAGGTACATCTGCATATAAAAAAATTGTAAAATTCGTTTTTTATTTTTAACTACGCAATATCTAAAATAATTATTGTTAGTCTCCTGAAAAAAGTATGTGTTATTACTGTACGCAAGTAATTTTACTATTAAAATCACATTTAGAAAAACACTGTAGGTTTCACACACTGTGGTTCCTGTGAAACACACCACGAAAACGTTATCAATTTTACCAGACAGCTGGTACGGCAGCCTTGTGTGTGTATGCGGTTTATTTGTTGCAGGAACATGCTGACTTCATTGTTTCCAGTTGTGAAACAGATGCTTGTCTAGCCAGACATCCTGACTTTTTATGAGAAAAATCAAACGCTTTCAAGAATCTAATGACATGGCGAATGCAAAACTCAATCTCACTTTTCCCTGCCGTGTTGCTGCTCACAAGCAGAGGCTCGTCTCTGTGTGTTGTATTCCATTCCCAGAGAATGCAGGGCATGGAGTTTTGGAGAAGACTGAACAGATCTGGACTGGGGTCTCTGAGACTCAAGAGAATCATCTGAGGGGAAGAACAACAAACCAATGTTATACTGTGTGTGCCATTTTACTTATTAAAACTTAACAGTGTTAACCACAAGAAAAAAATTGTTAGACATTTTCTTGCATTAAAACTAATTAATATTTTATAAAAAAATGTGTTTTATTCTAAAATCGGAAAATTTTGGTGCACAGTCCACTATTAGTGGAGTGAGTCCACTATCCAGGATTGAAGGGGTTATTTGTGGATATAAATAATTAGGTACTAACATAAAAAGTCAAAAAGGGTCATCTCCTCCCCTACATTTTGCTGACAACAAATCCTGAACTGTACACAAAAATTGCTGATAAAGAATCTCGGTGAGAACTGCTGCAGCCACAACTATGTTCAACACAATAATGTAAGTGGTGTTTCAAGGCATTTGTAATGTGTATTTACCAAACATACCATCGTCCAATGTGAGGCTGTCAGACAGGGAGCTTGTCTCTGAAGGAATCACATCATCTGAGGACAAAAAGGAAACAAAGTTACAAACTAGAAGACTTGATGAGCAGGTTTTCTGAATTAGTAGAACCAGCATAGGCTTAGAGACATAAGGACGAGTCTAGGTTCTGCAATTCCACCAAGATAATACAAACCGGACTTGATACCACAGTACTCAAGAAGTGTTACCTTGTAGCATGAGTGAAGCTCTTTGTGTAGGTTTCTTTCCAGATTTGATTCTGTATTCGTTGATTGCAGTCTCAATCTCCTGCAGTCTTTTCACTGCATCATAACAGTTCTGCTTTCTTTTTTTCCTCACAGTTTTGTAGAGTTCTGGTTCATTGGCTAGCTTCTTGGCAGCTTCCACAATTTTCTGTTGAAGAGCAAATCTACTCTCCAGGTTTTGCAAATCGGGATCCTGTTGAATAGAGAAGTGTGTGTTAAAGGAGTGTTGATCAATGGATTTTTTTTTGTTCTGTTGTGTTATTTCTGCATTTGCAATACCTTTGTTATAGGTCCTGCTATCTGATTAGACCATTCCTAGACCACCAGAGTGAGTTTGAAATGCAACACATTACAATTAGGGAGCAGGAAGAAGCAGAAGCATTTTCATTTATAATATTTTATGCAGATCCCAAATTGAAGCTTAAAATAAAACAAGAACCAGTATTGCTTCAACAAAAATAAGTAGATTCCACTATTTATTATAACCATCTTTGACGCCTAAGTAAAGACTGCAATGCGTAATATTCATTACATTGTAGATCTGGCAGCCACTTAAATTAGCAATTTAGTGGACTTTTTATCAATTAGCTAAAATGAATGGACTACCTCTTCATTTGGTAAAGAATCATCAAGTTTAAAAGCTGTGCCAATTCTACGTCTTACAGCTGGAGTTTTGTCCCCTGTTGCCAATGGATACTCCTTTGGCAATTTACCGGTCAATTCCTGAAACAAAACCAGAGGTTGCATTTATTTTAAATCTACATCAAATACATGACAAACTTTAAGCGATAAAGTAATAAGGTTTGCTATAGAACGATGGAACACTTACTGCTTCCCTCATGCAAATTTTCTTGAGTTCTTCAATTTTCTGAGCAAGAATGTCTTGTAGAGCCTTTTCTTTTTTCTTGAGGTCTGATATTTTCTCTTTCTTTTGCTCCTCACTGACCTCTGAATCTTGGGAACCTGAAAGGTTAAGCGATACTGTTGCAGCATATTGCTATTTCATTTCATGTATTTTATTTAAATCTTAACTAAAGCATCATTAGTGCTTTACTTTATACATTCCTTAAATTACTTTGTAGCTTCTTTCACTCAAAATAACTTGTATATGCATTTTTTCCCCACGACATTCCTACTCAAAAACAGCTTAAAAATATTAGAGACCTGAGACAACACTGGTTTTAAAAATGAATTAGGCAGGTATTGGAGTTTCTGTTCCATAATTCATTTGCTACGGTGCTGTTAGATGCTGAGCAAACACATTTTAGGGGACAACGAGTGATTTGTGACTGTCAGCAAAGCCCCAATGAGATAAACCAGAAGAAGGTAGCAGCAAAGAGCTATAACTAAAAATGTAAAATGTTAAAAATGGTAAAGACCTCCAAATCATATCTCACATACACATGGCAAACATTTAGTTTAAAAAAAAAAAGCTGTTTGACTGTGAAAAATTCAGCAGTATGTCTTTATTACATTATAAGCTTTGAGGACAAAACTGAAGTGCATAGGTTGTCCTCCATTTAAACAATGACATGAAACTTACCCGAGGAGATCAGACTGCCACTGCTGGCCATGATGAGTGGATTCTTCCCCTCCAGGTTTGTCAGTTTTGAACTCTTCGGGGCACCTATGTCTGTCAGGTCCATTGCGATATCTCCCAAACTCCTTGCTGATGGAATTTTTGCCTACCGAGACAAAAACAATCTTTCTTTATCAAATCACCCCCAACAGGACCACAACCAGTGATTAATCACACTAGTACTTCAAAGTGATGAGATGTCGTTCACTGCTTGTTACAGGCAGTTCAATCCTTCCCCTTACTTTTTCCTGTTTATAGTAATTTACACTCTAACTGATTTGATTCCAAAACTAAGAACAAAGACTTGAGGTGATAATCAAATGTACTTACATTAAATTGTGTCTGCTTAATAAATGTAGCCCTAAGTGTTACAATTTTATCACAGGAATGCAACAGTATGAGAAAACTGTTAGAAACCTAACACAATTAAAAACTTATGAAATTCTGATAGCACTCCAATCAGAAACAGTGAAAACTAGGAATCAACAGCTGAGCTAAGACTGGTAACTTACCTTGCTTTGCTTTCTGTCCAAGTAAAACTGATGTTGACTGATTGCCATCACCCAGATGGTCTTAATCAGAGAATGGTTTGCATACCATGTGTGGATCACCAGTCCAGTCTGTCCAAAAGTACGTTTGGAAACGGTTCTTCTACAGAGAAAAATGGAAAGCTGTTTTAAAATGTACAATTCCAAACAGAAAATTACCAGTTAATAAATGCACTGTGTGACTTTAATCCCTTCTACATGCAAAGGGCAAAGGTAACGGTTTTCAGGTAATCATTATATTCAAACAGATTTCTTGTTAAATGAATGAAATATCAATTAGTCAACAATAACTTCCCCGTAAGAATATTATTATTATTACTAGCATGTTCCGTAATAAAAATATTTCAGTATAATTTTGTATTTTCCATATTAAAAGAAAATATGTTAACATGAAATGTACAAATACTGACATTAGAAATTCATAATCCTGATAACAGCAAGTGCAGATATATATATATAGTTAATTTCAAAACACTTTCCCTCCAAAACAGTTTTTGTGAGACATGCATTATCAGGGTTAAAACTGTCTCTGTTGAGTAAATTAAATCTAAACAACAACAGTCAAACAGGGAAGCTAAATAATTATCGTCCACAGTCACTAATTGCAATTCCCCTACTGGGTTCACTTTTATTTCCAAAGAGTATAAAAATTAATTTGTGGCAGTGATATTTTTAATAGGCCTTTTAAATCATTCTTTTGTTCCCCTGGAATGTTATTGTAGGTTTTTTTTGTTGTTGTTGTTGTTTGCTTTAAAACTTAAAAAATGTTCACAGATGAAGTTTTACGAGCCTCTCGGTGGCTGGCGCAGGAATCTATCTATCTATCTATCTATTTATTTATTTATATTTAATCTGGCACCTCTCACCTGTGTGGGTCGTTGACTTCTACAGCAAACTTCTTCTCGCGGAAATACAGATTCTCAAGTTGCTTCCACTGGTACAACTGTGTGAGAAAACACAAAAGGGAATGGACGATTATAGAGAATCGAGCTACTGGTTTATAGGCAGGGTTTCAGTTTTAATACTTAAAATAAATAAATAAATAAATTACTTTCTACTGTAATAACTATTATAAGTACCTGTTCACAGTACTATGAGCAGCTAAAACCTTCACATATACCTTCTGTACCTTGCTATAGAAAGGAAACATCTACGTTTATCCTGCATTTATGATCAAAACATTGTTAATGTTCATAAAGATAGAGAAATAGCTATCAGATATAGCATACATAGGACATAGCTTTCATATATTTAGTTAAATACACTTTCAGTAACACTTCCAGAACAGCCATAAAACACACGGCTAGCACTGCCCAGCAAGTGTCTTTCAAATCTAATGAGGCGTGAGGACACATCAATTTAAATGACTGTTACAGTGGTAAAAAACACAACTCTGATGCTCTGTATTAATGCTGCTGTTCTACTGTAAATGAGATCTGTGTCTGCCTGTCCACCATTTGACACCTTAACATT
The DNA here is from genome assembly GCF_017654505.1 of Polyodon spathula. NCBI lineage: Eukaryota > Metazoa > Chordata > Actinopteri > Acipenseriformes > Polyodontidae > Polyodon > Polyodon spathula. The sequence goes on along the minus strand of NC_054549.1, from coordinate 31,900,460 downwards.
CAGTGACTGCCAAAGTGTGAAGCACACCTGTTGGGTACATTTTACCCTGAATTTACATATTCTATCCAATTAACTGCACTATCTAAAGTGGAGTCAGTTTTACAAAAAAAAAAAAAAAAAAAAATTGGTTTTGCAAAAACCATCATAAAAATGCAAAATTAATCAAGATAAAACAATCATGAATGGTTTTCTTTTAACACTGGGGAACTGGAATTCACAAAGAATGGACAATACATGTCACTTTGAATCAAATCAGCATTTTTTATGTGGTTGTTCAAACCAGTTACTTATTAAGAAAATAATAAAAAATTGTACAGATAGACTGTCATAACTAGATGAATTATCTATTTTATATATTATAATTTGGGGAACAGAAATTGTGCTTCTGCCTAAACTGTTGGTTATTGTCTGAATTTTTTCCTTCCCATTTCATGGTTATCTACTACATAATTATTAATGGAAGATAGCAAAATATAGCAGAATTGTAAACTTACAAAAACGTATGTTTTAAAATAAAAATGTACACATGCTTTAACATACAGTAATTACTTTTACAATTAGCTAAAACAAAGAAAGATTAAGAACACTGTGTAACAACTTTTTTTTTTTTTTTTTTTTTTTTTTTGTTCCTGGGTAGTAAGTGTTATTTCCTAATTGCTTATGCCTCAAAAGTATAGAAAATGGCTATTAAATACAGTATAATTGTAAATCTCGAAAAACTACTTACTTCTAAATCTTTTGTAGTCATCTTTGTATTACTTTAGTATAAATACATGTTAATTTGGATTCATATGTTGTTTTTTTTCTGACTTTATGTGAACGAAAAGACACACATTTGCCCATTTTCCCATTGGAAATAGTGATATTTTGAAGTACCACTGTCCTGGTCACAAAAGTAAAGTTTGTGGGGAATAATAGCCATTTTCTATACTTTTGAGGCATAAGCAATTAGGAAATAACACTTACTATCCAGGAACAAAAATTGTGTTACATATTGGAATCAGTCACAGAGAGTTCAAATAACACAAAACACACATATACAATTAATGTATCATGACCCATAACTGATCCTTTGTATAGGTTCTATACAGAAAAAGAATGGTGTTTCTCACAGCGCAAAGGGAATTATTTGACCAACTTTTTAAAACATTCCATACATCCAGTGATAATGACAGACTACAGCTAGTCTTGTTCATAAATGTATGGCTACTGAAAATAAATAAATAAAAATGATGTGTTGAAAAAAAACTGCTCTTTTGTTACAAGCTTACCGATTCTTTTCAGCCAAGTTCTTGATTCCTTTTCTTTTTATTATAAATCCTTAAGTGTCTCGTCAAGGGAGCACACACAACTGCATTAACACATTAAAATCCAGTGGATAGTCTCCCTCAGGACTGAAGCTGCCATGGTCAATATTCTCTGCTGTCTGGTTTCAGAGACTCAGTCTTGAAGGTGTAACAAGTTTCACTCAGTTCCTCTAGCCCCACCCACCACCTACTCTCAGTGACATCACACGCTCAGTCAAAACCCTTGCTGGTTCCCACCCCCTGAACAGATAAGAGAAACTTTCCACCTTTTCATAGCAAGAAAGTTAAACTGAGCTTAAAATGAAAGAACAAGCCGTGCTAGCCATGTATAAAATACAACTTTAAAACTAAGGACATTCCTCCTTATGTAAGCTGATATCTGATTTGTATGACTTCATTTGAAAAACTGGTTTCACAGGTTATACTGAAAAATGCTTCACTTCCTGGTATCCATTTACTTTTCCCTTAACAGGCAAGTGAAATGCACCTTTTCATATTGTTCATGAAACCTGAACTGACAGTGTTGGATTAGTAAAGTATCTTATTGCCGTTTAGAACTTTACTAATACCTAATGTTGTTCTACTTAAAGTATTTGCCCCATCTCCTCTCTCCTCCCCATTTTCCTCATTAAATTGGTTATAAAAAAATAAAAAAATAAATCTTAAAGTCGTTCATAACCAGGCAGGTAACAGTTTTTTTTTCTAAACTTCCACATTTTAAGTACATATATAAAATGTACCATGCACCCTTAACTCAAGATGTACTCATCTGCTTTTGTTAACTCTATATAAAGAATTGAGCAAATGAAACCTACCACTGTCTCTCTGTACTTAAAAAAAAAAAAAAAATAAAATAAAAAATCACAATTGTTTGTTTACTGTCTGTCACACTAAGAAACGTCTTAATGCTTCTAGCACCCATACTGAGCACCCCTGCCTCTGGATCTGGGATCTCAGACGCCCCTAAAACTACAAATCAATTATCTACGGTGCAACATTAAAGTTCCTTTCATATTTTTTAATACAGACACAATCCTCTTCTGACCAAAACACAAAACAAACTGCTTCGCATTCAAGATTGCTGTTCTTTTGAGACCAGCAGCCATCTCCATGTTTCTAAATAGACAACGTCTAAAAAAGAAAAATATAAAATTAACAGGTTTGTTACACAAGCAAAACATTTATCCAATTCAACTGATGCGTCAAGTGTGACAAAAAGGTTTCAGTGATTTCTAAAGAATACAAGGGATGTGTCACAGTTCCTAGCCCAACAGGACTTTCATGTGTGTGAAATCATTAGTGCCGATGGGATGAAATAGCTTCACTGATTTAGCAGAGTAATTAACCATCCCCTCCAGGTCTGCAAACCCTGGCAGTGTCACCACAAGGTTTTAAGCATTTCTTTTCTACAGTTACTTTGCCAGCTTTTATGGATGTCCCCTTTTTTTCAAACTAAGACAAAAGGACCAGATTTACTAAGCTTACTAGATAAACTACTCTCAACTTTAATTTAAAGAATCATATTTACACTTCAGTTGTTTAATAGTCTAACAATTATAGTTCTTTTTTTTCCACCTGGGTACACATTTAGCAAAAGTATACCCAGGCACAAGGCCTCCATATAAAAAAAAAAAAATTATACAATAAAATGAAAACACCTATAAATGTAGATTTTTCACAGTTGCAGTAGGTCAAATAAATATAAGTCATCTATAAAAAGTGTCTGGACTTCTAAACAAACCAGGGGACCTAAACCACGCAAAGTGTAACTAAAACACACGATATAGGTAATAAAACAAGGAAAACGCAATATTAGATAACACTCTGACAGATAATAGATGATACTTTCCCTCCAGGGATCCCTCCCATGTACTGGGTTCACTGTCTACATACCATGAAGAATGTTTGTCTAAGGTTCACATGGGCACCAGGCAGCCCACTAATAAAATTCCTAGTCTGGTACATTTCACAATATTTATTGTGGGTTGAGAAGTGATGCTGATTTATTAGTTTAAAGTCTTTTTCAATGCTGCACAGAAACTTCAAAAGTGCTACTTGGATTTAATTAACATGCTAATACCAATTAAACCTAATTTTACAAACTATTAATTCAAACAACTATCAAGTCAACATTAATAAGAAGTAATAGTTTTTTTTTTTTTTTTTGGCAAACACTAAAAGTCTATGAAGTTCCAGTATAAATTTCAAAGAAAACCAACGAGGGGCTGACAGTTAAGCAACATTACATTGTAGAAACACAGAACTAAGCTTTTTTCTGATCATCATTGCTCAATGCATGTGTTACTGATGCTTACAAAATGAACATTCATCCAAGTCCTCCTTTTTCATCTGAAGAGATAGTTCTTTTCCATGAAAACAATCCCATGAGCTAAAAAAAGGAATTTGCTTAGTTGGTGGGGGTTCTTATCTTGACTGATATAATGTGCACAGGTTTCCTCGTGCTTTAAATATCTCCTGGAATACAATGTGCTATGCACACCCCTGTACTGTATGTACAGCAACGTGGTGAACCTTTCATTATCACAGACTAGTCACAAAGATACTACAGCCCAAAAAGAACAATCTGCCAAACACTTGTACTGCCAAATCTGTACTTTTAAAAGACCTACATTCACCATAAACAAAAATGCTTGCAAAATGTCCTTAGGCAGTTTGAAACATATGCAATCACATCACCTGCTAATAAAATTAAGTTTAAATGTTTAACATTTACCCACATATTAAAATGAAGGAGATTTAAGGCAGCACAGCTAAATTATGATTGACTTTTTGTTTTTGTTAAGCTCAAGGAAGAAATAGTAACCTAAAACATTCACTAGTAATACTTCCTTTAATCCAGTAATACTACCTCAAATCACCTGAAGCACTCATCAATTACTCTCTCAGAGATACACATCACTGTGCATTCTGTAGAAGAAAAAGAAAATCTACAGCTAATATATATATATATATCTGTGTGTGTGTGTGTGTGTGTGTGTGTATATATATATATATATATATATATATATATATATATATAGATATATATAATATATATATATATATATATATATATATATATCTATACATTATAGTGGCCACTTTATCTTTACTTCCATGTTTTGTTCTATAAATGCTACTGTGGGTTTCTTGCCCTTATCATGCTTTTCAGCAATTGACCACAGTTCCATTTCAGTGTTAAAAAAGCAGATATAAAGTCGACAGGATTGAAAGGGATTTATTTTATTTTCAAGAACCCCAGGGTACATCCATTAGGCTGGATAATGGGCCATATTCAAGATGGGCATATAGGACATCTAAAGGTTTAATTAAATATTAGAATTTTTTTTAAATTTATTATCTTGATTAATGTTCTCGAATTATTAGTTGTTTTTTTTTGGTTGTTTTTTTTTTTAAAGAAACATAGAGTGCCCTATTATTTTACACAAGATTTTCTCAGCAATTTAGAATGTCCAATTATGTTCCCTCACACAGAATTAGGAGAAGTGAAGGTTCAGGGGGCTTCCTCTGATCCCATAACCAAGACAATTTCCACTTTACACCCAGGAGCTCGAGAGAAGATGTCACAAGTTACAGGCCTATGGAAGACAAAGGCCAGCCCTGCATTTGTCCGCTGATCTCACCAGGCACCTGGACAGTAGGGTCCACTGTAGCAGATGAGGAGAAATGATCTTTGATGGTTTTTGCCTCCCTAAATCAAGGGACCACCAGAGCCAATGCGACGCTCCCCTATGTTCTCTACATTTTTAATAAAGAATAAATGGGCTCCCAAGGACATGCATTTGTTTTCTTTTATTGCATTGAATAAAATGTGCTTCAGATGTGTTTTGTGTAGGAGACAATTCTGAGAAATTTGACAGAAACACGCTCTTATAAATACTAAGTTCCCCACCCAAGCTTTCCACCCCTACCAGTCTAACTGATTTGTATTACTTGATCAATTGTTTCTTCTCTGTGAGAAAAGTACACAGAATGACATACAGCTTTGCATAATTAGATAACCATGCTGTGAGCAAGGCAGAGGGGTCACTGTATACAAGGCTACTGAACTTCACAAGAAAATAAATCAATATTCTGAACCAGCTGACAGCTCATTTTATCTTGGTTATTGCTAGGAGTCAATAAGTTAATTTAAGTTATTAGTCAAAATGTCATAACTATAAAGCAAATGAATCGCATCTTAACAACAACATTTTAATCCATGTTTTCACAAGTGTATAAAAGGAAAACAAATCCTTTCTACCATGTTCCCGACACACACCTTCAGTAGCTTCAATGTGGCAGAGATTCCTGCTGTGTACAATGTTTACACCTTGAAAACCATGGCTTAGAAAAAAGACAGTGCTGTATTCATGCTTTGGCAAGATGGATGAGTTTCTCCTTCAGCTTTTAAATGAGGCATTGCCCATGGACTTTTATTCAGCAGTGAGCACAGCTACCAACACTGCACTCAGGCAAGTAGCAAAGCCGTAACAGGGTCCAGGTGTGGATTTTTAAGATGAGAATTTTACCTGAATCAAAGAGCAACAAAATCATACTGCCCTGTACTGCGATTAAGACTTTGAAGGACAAGCATCTAAAAATGAAATCTTTGGAACGTCTTAGATTTTGAAAACTATTATATATAGCTATTATAATAATTATATATATATATATATATATATATATATATATATATATATATATATATATATATATATATATATATATATATAATTTAATCATTTACCTTTCTTGGTTTGACCTTGTCTTGTAAATCGTATTGTCCAATTCCTTTATAACTAATCCCAAGCCACCAAGGTAGTCCCTGTTTGTCCTGTAAAGCAATAGCTTTATTTAGATGACAGGTCATCTAAAGGGTTCAGATTTGTGGATCTCTCCAAACCTACAGCAAGCCTGGCTATATTAAAATACAAGCATTAAGTAGCTTCTACATTTTTGTTTGTATCCATGATTATAGATGTACATACAGTAAGCTAAGCAAATCATCCTCAGTTCATTCTAAAAAAGAGAAAGTTGCTAAAACAAGCAAACCCTTTATGAATACAGCTAATAAGATTAAGGCTTTCTTACCTTTACTTCATAATAATGCACACCATAAGTAGGAAGGGACTCCACTAGAGTTAAATACCTTTAAAACAGGAAGAAGAGACTACAGTTACTGTAGAATACCCAATCGCACAGTTACTTCTCCTACACTGACTAACACCTGCACACTCTGCTTCTAGCTCTGTGATTATTCCATTAAATACACTTTAACCAACAGCCTGTCACAGTAGCCTGTCTGAAGAAGATTCTTAGGTTTAGCTAGCTGGCATTAAAGAGTTGTATCTACACTCAGTAGATAAAACTCTTGTACCTCGGTTGTGTCGTTATTTTTCCAGGAACAGATATCAGTAACCTCCTGCTTCAGCTAATTTCCACTGACTATTCATTCCACTGATTCATTTTCTTTTAATCCCACCTGTACAGTTAAGTCATTTCTAAATAATTTTGTGACAACTAAAATGACCATAGCCTGCGACAGGCTGGGAAGACTGAAAGCTGCAGCAGACTTCACTTACTGTACAATTGCTTGTCCTCGAGTTATACCTTTCAGCTTCTTGTAATGCTCAATCACTCTGTCTTCACTGTAGAAAGAAAAATAGCAGAGTCTGAATCTTGACTGCACGACACAACCGTGTCCACAATATCACAACAATGTTGCCCGAGACTGCGCAAGCAAAGGTGATTTTCTTTAAAAACTCTCAGTTGTTCATCAGCAATTCATCAGCTCTGCACAAGCCGGCACTTCTCATACACAGCCATCCAGAAAATACTGTCTGCCTCACTGTCCTATCAATTTAGATTACATTGTACTTGTCTGCTTTTTAAACTCCCACAACACAGAATGGATCTCCTCTGCAGATGTTTATTGAAGCATACACAGTTCTAAACTCCAATCTAGCAATCGATCCAGCACTGTCAGTTCATATTCTAGTAGATATTAGATGAAGGACCTTTAAATTAGACTATCTCAATTTAGATCTCCAGGCAGACACTCTGCCAAATGGGGCTTTTTTAATTAACAATGAAGGGCAGAATTGATGAAGCGAACACCATCTCACCAATTTGGGTCTCTGTGCAACAGTAACAGAAGGAGTATTTAAAGATCATTTGGTTATAGTCAAGTGAAAAACAACTCCTGTTTTTTTTTTTTTTTTTTTGACCATTAAAGGATTAGGGACTGGCTACCTTTTCTTGCCAAATGAACACAACTAAACTAATTTCAATTTAGCCACATTGAAAAACCACCCTCCGCAGATAAAAAGGCACAATCAAGTACTGTATGTAGCTTTTGCTACCATGAGAAAAAACACCTCTCATCATACATTCTTACAACAAACAATATTTGATTCACAATACTAAATGGTACAATAAGTAATTGTTTAACAAAGCCATCTCACATGAAAAATAAAGAAGTACCAGTGTACAGTGCCTATAAAGTTGTAAAGTTCATGGACACGTCAGAGTGTGCACAACAGAACACTCAAACTGTACAGGTCATAGAGGAGAACCTGATCAAAATGCTTTAAAAAACTACCAGCGAAACAGCCTGCAAATCACTCATTATAATATCATTCACCATGAATTGCTTGCAAGGCCTGGATTTGTTACCCTTCTGCAGAAAACAAATATGGACCTATCCCTGGGACTTATCTGCTTACCTTGGGAATGCTTCTTGCACGTGACCCTTTCTATAAATAATAATCAGTGTAGTACAACCCAGAAGTATGCTAGTGTGCTATACAAGAATGTTATAAATGGATATTAAATTGCCATATACTTGATAGTAATAAATTACCTACCAGTAAGCAAGTGATGGATGTTCCTTCAAAACTTTGGTAGGAAGAGCTGGCAGTTTCTTGAGATCTGCTCTTGCACTTTCATCACTGTAATCAAGCAAATGATTTAGCAATTAATAGGAAAGCAAAACAAGGCATGTTTTTGTATTCAATCTAAATGTATTGCAAGTGCTTGTATTACTGTACAGTAGCTATTTGAATTAGCATCCACTTGTTGGAAATGGAAACCATAAATAATCATCAGTTATTCTATAAGCCCTTCTGAAATGACAATTCTATACAGTTAGTGCAAGAAACTGTAGTTTATTGAATTTCAGTTGGAAATATAAACCTTCTTGATTATTACAAATAAAAAGAAATGAAAGAGAAGGTGTTGGCAGCACACAGTAATTAATTTGCTTCAATGTTTTCTGCAAGTACAGCAGATTAGGCTCTATGCATGCTCAAACCTGAAAATGAGAAGCAGACTTTGTTGTGTTATAGAAATGTCTTCAAGCATGCTCATGATAAACAATTCCGTGTTTAAAAACACACACACACACTCGCTTTTATGTGATTTAATCTTCACATGTGGCTTCTTGATTATTCTTTACTTAACTCAAGCCAAATATCTCCACATATTGAATATCTCAAAACTGTCATCTCTTGAGTGAATACTGTATGTGTTCAAACATGCAAAAAATATTTAAAAGGTACTTTCAGTACTAATACACTATAGCTAGACATTCACTCAAGGAGAAGAGTGTTTGCAAACATTGTTGCAAACTATACAAAACTAGGTTTCTTTATTCTACACATTAAAGCAGTAGTTTAAATATTGTAAACAAATGTTCTCTAAACATATCTAGATCTTCTCCACAAATTACCATTTATGGCAGGTTTTTATTTATTTATTTTTATTTATTGTAAGTCAACGTTATGTCAATACTGAGATTATTGGGGTCCTATATTATTTCACCCACACTGAGTAGATGTGTGCAAATTGGTAGGTAATTTAAGCCTGTGGTTGCTTCAGTCAGTATATACAGGGTTAAAAATATCAAAATAAAACATAAGGCTTATGTCAATCTCAAGTGATAGACAGAGTACACAGTGACTCACTGATCATACAACATGGGGAAAACCAATGTTCCACTACAAATTACGGTAAGAGTTCATAAGACACAGCTTAAATTAGCCCAGCCATTCCATGGCCAGAAGTCGGCAAAAGAAAGCCACCATAACAGTATTTAGATTCCACTAACCTCAATATCAAAAACTAGAGGTTCTGGCGATGGTTCTGATGAGTAAGGATCTAACTAAACATGCAGGGGTGGCAAAAATACAAACTTATACCATTGCTGGGTGATAATTTGTAAGCACAGTTAAACCAAGTTTACAGCAGTAGAACTGTCCCTGCTCCACTAACACTGGTATACAGTTGCTCCTTGCGTATCCCACTGCAGTGGGACCACAGTAAGGACGGATAATTAGAATGCCAGATGAATGAATCCTGTTTGAAACGCTATCTTACACAGCTGTAACAATTACTATAGTCACATAATTATTGTTTTGAGATTCAGCATTTATTAGGGAGCTCCCCTAAATCCCTTGTTTAGGGAGATACAGGATATTAATGCTTGTGACAGGGTAGACACATGCCAAGTGGGTGCGCGCATTCGCTGCTGAGTGACAGGCAAGAGTCTGAGACGGAGGTTGACACTGATACACCCTGCAGGCAAAGAGATTTTATTTACATATCAACACTCTGAACAGCTCACGTGACACTGGCAGCAATGGCAGCACACGGAGCTCATGCAACACAGTGTACGAAAACTTTGGTGGGATCTACAATCTGTGAAATAATCTTCTCTGTTCAATAATAAACAAACCCCGGCTACTCATCTGGCTGTTTTGGACTTGCTTACTCCCTCTTTGGTACCGAACCCTGGTTCTGGTTCTCTCTCACTCACTCACACACACACACTGTACTCAAGAGCTTGACCATAACAGATAAATAGTTAGGGTGGACATGTGATGGGCGGATACACAGCGGATTTCTGTACAGCATTTTGCATTCATGTCAGTAAAGAGGTAGTAAAATGCATCGAAAAAGCACACAATCTTAAGAAAATGTTCTTCATTGTGCACTAAATTTAAAGTTTGCAGCCCTGCAGTAAAATATGCAGAACATGAACAATTTAAAATAATGCACAAAACTATTTTATGGTAATAGATGACACTGCTTACCATTATTGTGGTTTAAGAACCACTGTATTAATATATTATATATATTGCTATTTCAAAATAAAATATTCCTTATTATGATATATCAAGTCCATCTCTGCCTTCAGCACAGGGATTATGGATTTGCTGTGATTGCAATCCAGTGAGTACATTTAAACAAACTGTTTCTTTATTCGGAATGTGTTTATGAGTGTTGTGATGACTGGCCTCACTGTAGCATATGCCTGTCAGCTATCTGGAATTCATTACAATGTCTGTGTTATGTTATCGTTTCAACACACTGGCAAGAGTATAAAAGTAATGTGTCAGCTATATTACTAACGAAAAGACTGCCTCCAGTAGAACACCACTGGCCTGGGAAAGCTCTGGGTGTTACAAAACCCAGAGACTTAACTGTATTGTACCTTCCATTCTTGCTTTTGCTTTTATCATCCCTAATTTTCTGTAGTTATTTAGTAACGTAAAGGATGATACATTTCTCATACCGCAGTTCCTGTCACATGACTTCCTGACTAGCCTGGGGCAACAGGAACCTGGAACTGGGACAGAGATAAAATCTATACAGACCTTATCTCACTGTTGCCCAAAAAAGAGCAAACACAGACAATAAAAAACAAACAAGGAAAATAGGTACCAAAATGTATAAATACAGACTTTTGTACAGAGGAAAAGGCAAGCCAACCATTATCTTGGTTGAAGGTTTGATTTTGTACAATAAAACTTTCATTATCAATGTTCCCTTTAGGGCTGATTTCAAAGTACTGCTGAGTGTAGCATAAAAATAAAAATAAAAAGTTTGAAAATGCAAGCCAATATCTAACTCCATGCTTTGAATCCACAAACAACAAAATAGATCATAGACTAAGCAGTAGCCAGTGGTTAAATTGTTCTTGATTAAAAGAAAAAAACACATTTTACACCAGAGATAATCAAGTTGAAACAAAATCAACTGGTTTAAACAAAACGGGTGCCATGTCCATAAACTTCATATATATAATATATATTATATATATATATATATAATATATATATATATATATATATTATAAAATATGATATTTATTTTAAATAAAACAAAAGTTGAACTAATTCAAACAAAGTTGAAATACTTGTATTTTTGCAAAAGTTTACCTTGCATACGTATGCATACGTATGGTTAACCAATTACTTCTGACTTTTTACAGATGTAAATCGTCTACAATTAACAAATTTATTTTATTCTCTTCATGGGCACTAGTGTTAACCACCAGTGACATCACTTAGACTTTTTCATATATATATATATATATATATATATATATATATATATATATATATATATATATATATATATATATATAATCTCAATCCTAAAATGATTGGTGATGCTAAACTTTTGGCCATAGCTGTACAATGACACAATGTTGACACAGTCATCAATATTAACTGGGTTGGTTTCAAGGGAGAAACAATAGCAGTGGCTAGTTCAGCTTTCCATCATTGTTCTCTCTTTTGTCTATTCCATTCTGATGTTGGGGGACGTACAAATTGAATGAAACGTATTTTTAACGAAGCAACACATTAGAGTACCAGCTAGAGGATCAAGTGACAGAAAAAAGTATACCGTTGGTGTACACATTCCAGCAAACCTGCTGTTTACACAGTCGGACACCAAACAGTTGTAGGCAAGTAGTTAGTGCTCCACTAACTACAAGATGCAAAATTCCATCATTCACACAGTGGCCAGGGCAAAAAAAACCTGGAATGCTTCAAACTGGAACTGCCCTGCTATTTATATTCCGTGTGATTATTCCCCAGAAATGTATAAATCAAATTCTGATTAGGTATTTTAATGAAAATAAACGTAACTCACACACACACACACACACACACACACACACACACACACACACACACACACACACACACATATATATATATATATATATTATATATAATATATATATATATATATACGCGTGATCCCCATAATCATTGTTTGTAGAAACGTGGAAAAGTATTAGTAAAACATTAACAAACAACTTTGACCTTTTCTGCTTGTTTGTTCAATGAGACATTTCCAACTAACACGTTTATACTGGGTTCAGATTTTCCAGAAAAACTTTCAAGCAGGTTACACGGTACAGCTCAATAAGTGCAATATAGTAAAGACAGTTAGCTGAAAATAATTCACGGGTAAAGTTATTGCATTGCGAACGTGTGTGTCAGCACAGTTTCGGTAGACTAGCAGCTAGCTTACACACCCCAGCTTCAATGCAACTGTCAAGTGCATCAGGGTGAGGCCCCAAAAGGGCAGCTGCAGAAAAAAAGCACCGCATTGATCGCCTCAGCAAGGCAGCTGACACACTCTCTTGCTTTACATAAATTAACTGTTTTCTTATCTAGTGTTGTCGCTGGCTTGACATATTACACACACGTAACGCTTTTATACTGCTAGCTCCCACCACCATCGTGAATGTGGAATCTGTACTTCACATCTTCTCATAAATGTAACCACAGGTTTCGCAAACATCGTTTTGTATAATCATGGAGATAATTTGCAGACAGAAATGTAAAGAGACCGTTCTTCTCCATAATATCAACACAACGCAATACCTCTGGAATTAAAACATCACCACATCGTTAATTAAACCAGCAGAAATTAACAAAAAGCAAAACAGTGAACTTCAAGTGCAACTTAAAATAAATAAATAAATAAATAAATACAAAATAAACATCATAGCTCACCTTATATAGTCTCCTTTTGATTCCTGCAAATTAAAATAAATAAATAAATAAATGTGTTTCATAAATTGCGGATATTGCTTCAGTGCAACAGTATTAAGTTTCGTTGAAACAGTTCCTGAATATACGGTATAACGAGTTTCTGTTTCTACTTTATAATCGTCAAAACGGTAAACTCTGGTTAAAAATAAAAAGTAGCTACTGTAACTCCAAGTGCAGAATCTGCATCCAAAGGTTAACAGTTGTTGATAAGGTTCAACCAAGAAGCACCTTGGCTTTTCCTCCACAAGTAACAATGAACTCCTCCTCCAGAAGCAAACCAAAAAATAAATCAGGGGATATGCAGTACAAAACTTTTTTTTTTTTTTTTTTTTTTTTAATTGTTGTGCATACAACTACAGACGTTTGCACAGGTTCATATTAAATACCACACACTAAATACACACTCACAGAAACAGTGCACAGAGTAACAGATTTGCTTAAAAGAAAATGGGAATACATCCATGACTCATGTATATATTTGAATTGAGTGCAAACATAATCTCATCTCGAAGCACAAATGTACAACTTGAATTTCAATTGGCCTCGTCTTGCACTAAGTTACTGGTTGCATGACACATTCTTTCTAACTCAAAAACTATAGAAAAAACAAACAAAAAAAAAAACCCTTACCTGCAAGGTGTACGCTACTAATTTAAAGACTGTTTCACTTTCCACTTCTATATCCTCCTGTGTACAAAGAAAAGCCGTAAGAAACAAATCCAAAAATGAAACAAAACGAATTTAAAAAAAATTATAAAAACCTCGGAGACGTTCCCACTCTCGTACCTTCAAATTCCACTCAATTTCAGACTCGACTAACTCCACAGAGAAAATGGGGGGAGTTGGAATAATGTAAAAATTAATATATTACACGCAGTATGCAACAATCGATTAAATACAATTTGCACCAACGTTCATTAGAATAAAATAAATTGAAGTGGAAGTTTGAAGATAAGTTATTAATAACTATAAGAACTCAGTCGTAATAACACCCTCCCTCTCGAATTTGGTATATCTTGACAGAGCAAGTTTGACGATATTCAGTTGCCATACTCTTCTTCTAGAAATGCAATTCTTCCATTTAATCTCCTGGAGGACGGGTGCCTGTAGAACATATATATATATATGATGTATTCCACTGGAAGTGTGTTTAGTCTTTTATCCGGTGGGTATTAATGGGTCGCTATTAATAGAGTATACGCTAGCTCTTGAGCACTGTATCAGTTCCAGTGCACATGTACCCTACATATCTACTTCTTTGGTAGCATAGGTAAATCAGAAGAAAAAGGAAACGTGTTATAACTGTGCATGCTCTTTAAAATGCGTATTTATGCCTACTCATAAAATGTTATCACGGTAAACTTGTGTGGTATTTTTGCAGTTTATGGAAATACTGTATAGGCATTGGTTTGCTGTGTAACAAGGTTGCTAACTAGTTTTCCTTTGTTCATAATCTTCACAGTGACTAAAAAAAAAAAAAAAACATTAGCACCAGGAAATGTATAGGGCTTACCGCAGTACTAATTCCATATAATTGTATTTTACCATTAAAGATCCAGAAGTTGTGGGTATGTAGGGGAACTTCAATATGCAATATTCACATCAAACATATGTACGATGTGTTATTTAAAAAAAAAAAAATACAACTGTAAAACATAAAGAAACCCAAACCAAACCCATCACACCCCAGTCATGACAACTGTCCATTCTATTCATTTATTACTATTATTATTATTATTATTATTATTATTATTATTATTATTATTATTATTATTATTATTATTATTTATTATTATTATTATTACCCAAGGTGCCATAAAATAGGTAAATCTTTATCTTCAGGACTGGTTATAACACATTCTGTTACTTCTTCAGTGGCAGAATATAGCAGTTTGCATTCCCACTTTTCAGGAAATAGTGTCAGTAATATTATTGTAAGACTGTATGTCACACTGCTGAATTGGGTCACATGTATTATTTGAATTGAATGGGGTTTGTTTAATAAAAGTACAACATTGATGCATTAGATTTGTAAATCTAATGTAATTTAAGCTAATGTTGCTCTTGTTTTCATAATATTGCCTACAGGGAAGTGAAATGTTTGGTTTTCTTTGGCCAACCCATACCTTAAATTATCAAGAATTATTAATAACTGGATATTAAGTTACATGCGTTTGAAATAAATCACAGGTGAAACAAATTTACATGGAGGAATGCTTAAATAATAATTTTGTTCTAGGATTTGAAGCAGTGAATTAGCTTGGTGGGAAAGTGCGGACCAAGAAAAATATTTGGTGGCCAAGATTAACATTTTTAAAATAATTTCAGGCAAAAACAGAGTACAAACTACAAACCCATTTGCCAAATAAAAATCAATATCTTTTATCATTTCATCATTTTGTACCCAACTGCACCAAGACGTTTTGAGAAATAGTAGTGCAGGTGAATTTTGACTATGATACAAGGTGTAGTATACACAATACATATGGGTCCCTAACCTGGTCTTTTGTACTATTTTATGTTGCGACACATTTGTTTTTATTTGGTTGTTTATTTGGTTTGTTCCATTGTCGTAGCCCCCCCGGGAGGGAGGGAGGGTGGGGTGGAGGGGAGGGAGGGGAGGTCCACTGGAATACTGCCAAGCACACCAAAGCTGATGGACTCCTGAGAACAGAAGGTTGGTTTCCATTTAAAAAAGAAAGTTGTTTTCAAGTACCAAATTTCTACTTTCACTAGCAATAATTAACTTATCTCACTTTGACTTGATGTCTGTAATAATAGGCTTTCCACAGTTTAATGAAATTACCAATTAAACTGCTTGTGAGTTTGTAGTTTACAGCTGTATGTAGGCTAGCACTGGTAATACCAGTAAATTGCAGGTTAGCGGAATTAATACATAGTTCTTGGGTTTTTCAATGTATTGTAGAAAAATCTAAAAACAAAACAAAAAAATGAAGTCCTTACCATGTACTGTGCGTGGTATTGTTGAGGATTACAGAAGTATTTAGCATTTTAAATGGGTGAATTCATTTTAACTGCAGTGAGATTACATGAGCAAAGAAAAAAATGTAATAACGGTTTAATCATGTTCAGGACATTTGAATTGAGTCATGAATCAACATAACGGTAAAACTCCTAACGACATTTATATCTTAAAAATTTAATTCCCTGAACTTGCAGAGAGCTGGATCTCAGCCAGACTCCGAGCTATCAGGTTTTTTAACGGTTGTCTTCGGTAAATGCCATGTGTACAAAAGCACATTTGGAAATCCAACCGTTTTCTTGGCACACCATACGTTTGTGGATATGACCTCTGGAAACCACAGCATCATAGTTTCCATCGCTCTACTTCTCACAGCTATCCCATCTCAGTCTAGTTATTCAAATAAAAACACAATGACCTTGGAACTGCCTTTTCGGTATATTGTTGATTGGGAAATAGAGGAACCGTCCATACAGTATATATTATAAAACAAATATCAGTGAAACCAGATGAAGATCAAGTATTTCAAACTGGTAACAAAATAAATACATTTTTTAAAAAAAATGCCAACTAGTACTTGTATGGCACATTTTTCTCTCCCAAAAAGGGTCTTAGTTTTAATATCAAACGGTTATCACGCTGTAAAACTTTGCAGATGGTAAGTTTTGAATTATAAACACTTTGATCTAATGCCTCCTTAACATTAATCACATGTATATTTCCAGGAAACCCACATCCAAGATACACCATGGCTTTCAGAAAAAAAAAGTCTATGCACTGAAAATTGTTTTTAGACTGTGTACAAAAATGTATTTCAGCATTCAACTGAAACTAACTGGGATAAACAGAACAGCAGCAAAATTATCTTTTTTTTTAATCATTATTGACATAGGAAAAAGCACAATAGAATGCCGGCTCAAATACTATCAAGATTAGATTGATTAAATTACAGATGTGTGCAACAACAAGATCATTAAATAATCACACTTAATTACATTTTATATAAAAGCATCCCTTACCTTGTAGATGAAGGCTTTTGCATTTAGAAAAAACAATTCCACGGTTGTATTGTCTTTTAAGAATGATATGCTCTCAATGTAAAATCTGTAAAATATCAATTAGAAACATCTCAGTATTATTCAAAGTCCTCTTTTTTAGGTTTCTGTGGTTTGAAACCTTAAAGGTAAGATCACATCTGTTACCCCAGCATATTGGACTGTTTTATAACTTATTGAAAGAGAGGAAGCTTTTAGCCTACTGGAAACACGCCAAACCATTTTTAGAAAGTTTACAATGAATCTCGATTGTTCTCATACATTGTGATCAAATCCAGGTTGTGGTGCTATTTTGTTCTAAAGTCAATAAAAAAATTTAAAAAAAAAGGTTTAACACAACGAACCTCAAGCTCTTTCAAGGTTGTAATAAGCTTTTCAGTCCAGTGCTTTTTCTGAACATAAGGCTTTAATCTGTCTGAGTTCACAGGTGAAATGGGGTTATCAGCTTTTAAGTGTTCTGGAATGAAAATCTGAAATGCTTCAATTCAACTTAGCACATTTGACATCTCTTCACTGAATCAGCTGGGGAATTGAACAATTTTCAGCACAGTGATAAACTTTGGCCAATATTTACTATTTTTCAAGAGAACATACTGTATTCAGCTTAATTTACCAAGCAGCAGAATTAGTAGTATTAGATTTTCTTCTTTTTTCACAATCAATAATACATTAAGAATAAGTTCATTGTATGAAGGGGGATCGCTAAACTAAACACAAAGACCCAGACCTATTTGAAAGAGTTTTATCTGAAATTTTTTATAAAAAGACATATTTTAAATAACTTTGCGAGACACTGATTTGAATAAGTAAATACACAATAATAATAATTAAAAAAAAAAAAAAACATTACTTTTTTTCTGTTAAAATAGCAATAATGATATGACCACATAATGTAATATGATTTACAACGATGTGTATAGGGATGGGACTTTAGCACAGCCTACTGGAAAGTATTAAAATCACCTACAATTGTAAAATGTTTGTGGAATGTGGTCGGTGAAGTTTAAAAAGTGATACATCTAAATGCTATCATAAAGCTTTGCCTGACTGAACTGACAAGTCAGTTGCTACAGATTAAAAAGTTATTAATGCATCAATACATGTTTCAGCATACAGCATACCGGGACCAAAGAAGTCTATCATTGAGTATATAAGGCTGTCAACATAGAGGAATAATTGTGTTTCCAAGCTCTGCAGCAAAATGACACATCACTCACCTGACTAGGAAGTTCAAAACAGCAGGTCCAGGTTTCTTAGAAAAATCATGTTCTAGTACTTTGCGATCCAGCTGGAGCCAGGTACATTGGCCACTGAAGAAAGAATGGAAACATATACAATAAAAAGAATAAATATTGCATATGTTTTTTTTCAATTGCACTTACAACTATGGCCAAAAGTTTTGCATCACCCTATAGAATTAACACATTTTGCTTCATAAAATCTAATGAAACCTGCTGGATAATGTTATGTTAACATGTTGAGTTACATACTGCTTTGTGGTTTTCCATATAACTGACAGTTTTTGAAAAATTGAAAAATATGACATAGATTTCAAATTCTAACATGAAATACTATACTACTATTATGGCCTCTGGTAGACTTTTGCAATGTCAATCATTTTGTAGTTTCTTTGATTACATGATGTTAAATAAAAGATTGAAATTATGTTCATATATATATATATATTTGTTTTATATTTATGTCTTGATCCTATCATTCTAGTTGATAGGCTTTTTAATCAACTTGCTAAAGGACTGCAATGTTGCTACATGTCTGTAAGGTTAGCAGTGTGTTTTTCATCACCCCAAAAAACTTTCTTTTGTGAACGAGGCTCTGTGAGTGTTTACACAGTATCATTGTTTTTCACCTAACAGGTTTTATAGTGTAAGCAAAGCACACAAGGTAAATACAAAGGGATTTAAGCTCATTAGGTTTTTCTATGTCCATAATTGTCAACCTGAAACGACATCTTCCTCTGTACGCTGTTGAAGACTTTAAACCATAGAACCACAAATCTGATATTCTAGAGAAGAATAACTTTATAAATTGATTTCACAGTCATAACATGGATCCAGTGACAAATATGAGGTCAGAATGACACATATACCAAACTAGGAGTAGCCTGACACGTTTACAAGCATGAAAGCCTTCAAGGCACCATTCTAAACCAAAGTCATTACTACTAAGAAAAGAATGTTCTCAAAACAGGAAAAGGACAAGCCTGTGAAACCAGCTAGATCCAGCTGGTACTATTGTATAAGCCACTTCCCTTTCAATCAATGGACATTACCCACATTTAAAATTCATTTTTAATCAGATATCTACAGGAACAATCAATTAGTATGTTATTGGAACTTTCCTCTGAGAAGCAGTTTCTTAGATTTGTGAAATATATACAGATGCACCTTTTTCTTTAAGACAACACTTCATTCCCTTTCATGCTTAATATAATGGTATGGTAAAATACTTTTTTTACTTCTTATACAAAAGTTAAATACTGCAATACCTACAACAGAACATATGTCAAGTACACCAAATCTACGCTACTGAAAAAGTTACAGTATAGTCATCAGTAAATGTACTATTAACTTTATTTTGTTGTATTTCCATAACAGTGTTTTGATGGTACTGTACACCCAATTAAAACAATACAAGCAGGGTCTGTTTTAGTTATTGCAGTGCTAGCACAAGCGTTTTTAGCACACTGGCATTTTCAGGTTGAAATAAAATCTACTGCAGAGGAATCATACAGGATACATTAGAAAATCAGGATTATAAAGATAATCACCTTGATAGGACTTTGTGGATTAATGATTGCTAATGAAATGCCAGGGCATTATAGTGGTGTTTCACATGAAATGAATGGGAAAGAAAAAGCTGAATATACTATTGACAGTAATAGGGTTTTACTTACGTATCATCAATAAAGTTTATTCCAAAGTATTCTTTTTCTTTGAGGTTAAAATGAGATGCTACCAAGTCCAACAGTTCTCGTGACAAAAGCTTTGGCTGTAAAAAGAAAAATGTATTCAACAAAGATACTGTTGTATTCGTGTTTTAATAATGTGTAGTATACTGAGATGGAAAAAAATCCACTGTTACATACAAGAAATTAATGTTCTACAATAGTTTTTGTTTCAGTCGTTTTTTCTTAAATTAAGCTTTAGCAATAAAGGCACAAATACAGTTAGGTGTAAATAGGCCACCACTCCACCCACAAAGCTATGTGTACCGGTTTTAAAACACACCCCATTACTATATTACTCTGTTGTCTGTGAGATCATTATAACTGTGGCGAGCCTATTATACCTGAACCAGTAGTTCCAGTTTTCTCTCATCCAGGAGATGCACCTGGCAGAGCCTGCCTTCGGACATCTGCAAGACAAGAGCATCAAATCAATAGGCTGTGTGCCTTTCTTTTTTCCTGAAAATTCAATATCGTTTTTCGTAAGTCTTCAAGAGGTTTCGAAAAAAATAACTGTAAAAGCAGCATTATAGAATTCTGTCTTGACGACTGAAGGCCTAAAAATCGATACAGCCATGCATTTAATTTCTCAGAGAAATAATTGTCTTCTGATTTAGCTTGCAGAGTAATACAACTGATTTTTAATCCAGTGGCAATAGTCTGCATTTCTGATAACATCTGGCAGTGTCAGCACCTGTATGTTTTTTATAACAAACATTTAAATCATTTCAGCTATAGTTATGCAAGGATGTTTTTTTTACAGAATAGCTGCTGTACACATTGCAATATAATGAGCTCAAAGGGCAACTGGAACATTTGGAAGAAACTACAGTCCCACCATTCTGAAGAAATGTGACAATACTCTATACAGTTTATAATGATAAAATATGATGTTTAAATATTCATTTTGATGTATGAATCACTGCAAAATGAATATAAAATCCAAAAGGTGTACTCTGATTCACACATTAATTTGTAAGAACCTCTAACAAATAGGCTCTTGTTCAGCAACACGTGGGGCAGGAATCATTATTGTATTATATTGAAACCCATTTTTTAAAACTGTGGAGCAATCAGATAGGGACACAATAAATGTAACTCTACAGAAACAGCAATGTAGATGACACATCAATAATGTAGTTAGAGAGCTGCTCACCCAATTAGCTAGTAAGTATCAAAGAAAGCCTCATTTTCCAGTCTGCATGAAAGCCAACAAAGAAATAACCACAGGCCCAATTCAATTAAGCCAGGAGTTTTGGGAAAATATAAATCTAAATGCAATAATTCTTAATTCAATCCAAATTAATATTGCACATTTGCTTAATAATTACGATTTACATGAATTTACATTTTCCCCAAATGCCATTTTGCAGCTGCAAGAATAACTAGTTGATATTTAAATGAAAGTAAATGCAATGTCAAAAAATCTAATCCAGCAAAAAATGAGTTACAGCTAAATTCAAACAACATAGTCTTGCAGGTGTCTAAGTGTGATTCTATTCCTACTGCCTTTGCATTTATCAACAACCGCCAAAAGTAAAAGAAAAAAAAATACAGATTCCAACAGTTGCCAAGAGATTAACATAGAGTATTTTAGATTTTCCCCATAACAAAGAATTCACTAACTTGGTAGCACCTGCACACAAATATTCTGGACTAAATATAATCCTAAATTAATTGAGAGATTTACACGACTCATGAATTACACAAACCCCCTTGTCTAAAAAGGGATTAGTCACTATAGTGATCTCTAAGGGGGTTTCGGGGGTTGCTGAATGTGTGGTAAAGTTTACAGTCATCAATGCTGTGTTGTTACAAAGGAATTCTGAATTTACATCCTGTTGCAATTCATAAAAGGATTTGAGACATGGAAAAACACTTTTTTTTTTTTTTTTAAAACCACAACATTGCATTTCCATTACATGCTGTAGCACATTGATGTTTGGACA
The DNA here is from genome assembly GCF_017654505.1 of Polyodon spathula. Lineage (NCBI taxonomy): Eukaryota > Metazoa > Chordata > Actinopteri > Acipenseriformes > Polyodontidae > Polyodon > Polyodon spathula. Next base: position 31,878,343 of record NC_054549.1, on the reverse strand, counting down.
ACAGTTTTTTTTTTTTTTTTTTTTTTTTTTAATGTGTCTTCCAAGACACTAAGTAATTTGAAGTATTAACAAATGATGCTAGAAATAACGTTTTTAGATGCATATGTTCTCAAACAACAGTGTTTATATCCTGTAATCTTTGTTTCTTTAACAAAATTATGAAAATTTCTTATCATATTCCGTAAGCCCGCTTTATCTCAAGAAACATGTAATCTCGTCTTGAACCCATTAATGCCCTTGTATGGTAACCCTTTTCACATGTGCCTATTACATTATACTACCCTGTCTCAGAATTTCTATTTCAGGTACAAATCACGAGACCAACTTTAGCAATCACTGTCAAAATTCCCTAAATCATATCTATTATTTTTGATGCCACTAGTGACCAAGTTCCCTCTTTTTGAAATGAGAATAAATACATTTTCCCCGTTATAGATTATACAGTGTACCTTTTCAGTCTGGACCTCCCTGTATTGCTTTCTTGAACAGGGCAACTGCATCTTCATTTTAAGAGGGCTATTCTCAATGTCTTTTACTCCAGTGTCATTAGTCTAATTTTTTTTATAAAGAATGCTTAAGAGACATTGAATGTAAAACACATTTCTGTAACTTAATTTAGTGCTCATCTCCATTTAGAAAAGAAAATGGGTCAAATTGTGATTAATTTCTATTTTTGATAAACGTCTCTTTATATATTCTGTTTAACCAGTCATCTGATATCGCTAGTACAGTACTGTGAAATTGTTTACCGATTTTAATTCATTTTGCCTGAGCTCAAACTCAGCTCAAATACAGTTTGTTTCATATTCAGTTCGTTGAGATTGCTCTATTGTTACTTGTTATAACTGTCAGCTCACACTGCAAGTGTAATAACAGATCACCACTTCATTGTTATACAAACCTGCACTCTTTAGAAAAATGAAATGCAGGTAAGAATAAGAACAGTACACTGATAGGTTACAAACAGGCAACAAAAATATACATCTTAAAGCAGTGCCTTACCTTAAATGTCCATTAGAAGAAATCCAAAGAATTGCCTATCACAAAACAAGAAAGAAGCAACCGCCACTTATCACTGCAGTCAGACTCCTTCTTTGAACCTAAACTCGCATGAGTTTCCAGGCACCTCATTTCCCTATTAATTACGATTGGTGGGGATTGAAGGTTACATGACCTGCTCTTCTTTGAAACAGTGCCATGTGACACAGACAGGAGAACTATATGTCTTATTTAAAAGACTGAAACTTCAAAAGCCCAGTGCCCTGTAGCATCATGCTGGGGCATTAGTTGAGTTTGTCCAGAGGCGATAGCTCCCCCCTACTGAGTCACCAGCACCTAATTAGTGCCAGTGGCAGCAGTTAATCTGAGGTAAGAAAAGTGACCATCAATGAACAATTACCTTTGTTCAATCTTCAATACCAAGGTTTTCCACGATACCTCTTACTAATGCCCCTATACCCTATATATAGCCATGAGTGAATGCAGATATTCAGAACTTTTAATTATTACACTTACCCCTGCTTCCATAATGATATTTCAGTAACTGCTGGAAGCATTATATAAAGGCTTGACAAGCCCAGAACTGACTTAGTAGGTAATAACTTTTCAGAATATTATACAAATTATAAAAATCCATAGTTTCCTCTCACAAACTACCTGTTTGTAGGTTTGCGGTTACACATTTCTCAAGTATTTTGTGGGTTGGGAAAAATCTTTATTTTCCCACTGTCTGGTGCAGTCGGGATAGACAAAGGTGTCTTGTTTGAAATACTTCCTGCAGCTGTTAGACGGAGACTTGCTACTGCATATTTGTTCCCATGTGTACAAAAGCATGATTCTTTGCCATGATATACTGTACAGTAAGCTTTACACTTTTAAATGTCTTGTACTATTAAAACGACAGTGGAGATTGCAAATACTGAACTTAGGCCTCGCACACACACAATGCAGTTGGCTCGACAGCCGTATTTACAAACAGCACTTGCTGTGGTTGTTTGTTGTACACACACACACACCTTTTATTACTGAAGTGAGTGCACTCCCTGTTTAAACAAACACGCCGATCGTGAGGTTTTGTGTGACAACATGGACGCTGTGCTTTTGTTTTGGCTGTTGTTTTTTGAAGCAAGCACAGTAGACACCGGCAATCAATCGAGAGCTCGTCCAGCTCAGCTATGCTTGTTTTGAGAAGCCGTTTTGCTTTTTCTGCACTGTACAATGATGGCTGAACAAAACATGTGGGCAATCTTCCGACCAGAAGGCTGGTGGGAACGACTCCAGGGAAGTGGTGTAGTGGGAAATGAAAAAGTGGGTAAACGCCCAGGTTTGGTGCTCCAATTAGGTTGACCATTGTTTCCATTTTTTTAAAATTGGGTTTGGAGGATATCAGGGGTAAAAATGAAAGGCATTAAAATACATTTCTGGCACTCAGTTCCACAGGGACAATGACAACAAAGTTTTAAGAATAACTTTTGTTTTGTAAATAGCATAAAATAAAGAATCTCCAAGGCAAACACAATGCACACATAATAAATGTCAGAACATTGGACAACCATATATCCCTTATATGAGAAGTGAATAAACGCTACATTGCTCAAATTAAAAGTGGGCAAATGCTGTTTACCTACATATATCCTCGACTACACCACTTCTACAGTGGCATGCAACTGACTGGATAAAAAAATAAACGCAGGTGCTAGGAATTTGTTGAGACGATGACATCATTGCTTACACTGTAGTCCACTGAGCACATCTGCAGTTGTGTTGTTGCGGTTGTAATACACACACACAGTTAGTGCACATTAACTAACCAAACTGAATTAATATCCGCACTCAATACTTGCTCTGAAAAGGATTAACTAGTGCGGTTGTCGCTGCCCTTTGTAACCAAACTCTGTGTATACAAACCGTATTAAGAGCAAAAGGTGAACTCACAAGCGCATTTAGCCCATGTGTATTTGTACGTAGCCTTATAGCTACAATGGTGTCCTTTTATTTCATCATCTTAAGAAAACACACTCTTCTAACGGTACAATTTGACAGTGCAGGAAAATACTACTATGGTTATTTTGAATCCTTAATAATATGGTTTGATCCTTTTAAAATGCTAGTTGATATGACATGTGGTTACTTAAGAAGTAATCATTTCCTCCACCCATCATATAAAGCACTGGTGTACTCTATGGTACCATGACTATATTTGTAATTTGGGTAACTGTGGTATTATGGGCAGTTCTATAGAAAACTATAGGATTTTTCATAAGTGATGACTAAACTTCCAAGAAGTAACTGAGGTATTTTAGCCTGCTAAAATGTGGACCTTACTTCATTAAAGGCAATGCTTATGACCACTGAAAGCTGTACAGTATGTCATAATGCATTATGCATTTCTATGTATACACTCAGTACAGTACATTTCAGTACAGGTGGAGATGAGGACCAACCACTGCCTGTCCTATTCAGTAAGGTACCTTTGACAACCGCTGTTTCACAATTACAGGACCCCTTTCCTAGTGTACCTTTTGTATACAGTATACAAGGCCAGACTGTCACTGCATCGAGTACTTGTACCTGTGAGTTGTAATTTGAGAGTTATGTTCAGACCTTGACGCAGTGGTCTAATCCATCCAATCACAATATTAGAAGCTTCTGGTTGAATACCGCACTTGTCATGTGCTCCCATATACAGCCAATCATGTCAGTGCTTATGTCATTGTTAACAATAGAAGCAAATGGGATACAAAAAGGCAGCGGCAGCAATACAACTGTAACCAACTACACATTAAAAAAAAAAAAACCTGCTCTGAAACTGATAATTCCCAATGACGCTACCGTCTCAACCCCTGCTGGATTCAACTGAAATCGATAATTCCTAATGACGCTACCGTCTCAACCCCTACTGGATTCAACTGAAACCGATAATTCCTAATGACACTACCGTCTCAACCTCTGCTGGATTCAACTGAAACCGATAATTCCTAATGACGCTACCGTCTCAACCCCTGCTGGATTCAACTGAAACCGATAATTCCTAATGACGCTACCGTCTCAACCCCTACTGGATTAAACTGAAACCAATAATTCCTAATGACGCTACCGTCTCAACCCCTGCTGGATTCAACTGAAACCGATAATTCCTAATGACGCTACCGTCTCAACCCCTACTGGATTCAACTGAAACCGATAATTCCTAATGACGCTACCATCTCAACCCCTACTGGATTCAACTGAAACCGATAATTCCTAATGACGCTACCGTCTCAACCCCTACTGGATTCAACTGAAACCGATAATTCCTAATGACGCTACCGTCTCAACCCCTGCTGGATTCAACTGAAACCGATAATTCCTAATGACGCTACCGTCTCAACCCCTACTGGATTCAACTGAAACCGATAATTCCTAATGATGTTACCGTCTCAACCCGTGCTGGATTCGATAAGCTAAAATGTAAGCAGAGTCTTTGCTTTACAGACTGGGCTATGACAGTCAGGATCTGCAAGTCCCATTATCTAATCAGTGCAGATGTTGTACATGTCAGAACAATGTGGCTTCTAATCAGAATGAGTCTAGATTTTTCCTGTTACATTTGTGTGTGTGTTTCTTCTTTGGCCACCTTAAAAACTGGTATTAATAGATCTTTTTTGGTATAGTGATTTTCGTGCATTGATTTGTGATACTAGTTACACATAACGTTTAACTTTTAACACACTGCCATGAATACTAAGAAAGGATTTGCGACATTTGTATCACACTGTATCCAATAAATTGTTTTGGGTCTGTTTGTTTTTAACATGCCATCAACTTCCATGCTAGGTTTCAAACCAAACAAGAACTCAGATCAAACAATTTTGCTCCAAAAGCCCACTAATAAGTTCCATGTGTCACAGAGCGCCTTCTGTTCCAAGTTTTGTTAGATTGATGAGGAAGCACCTAGCCCTTACTGTGAACAGAACTTAGTAAATGCAATGCTAAGTTGGAATGGCTACTGTGCTGTTATATTTGACCACAATAATTGAAAGATGTATATCTGTAGAGACAAAAGACCTCACTGTTTGATGGAGAATCCATTAGTTTAGTTCAAATAACTTTTTTTATGAATCCTAGGCCATAGCACTATAAAGATAAAGGAAATTATTAAATGTAAATCAAATCTTATGCTGGCTTTCAATCTTTAATTGGACACCATATGGATTCTTTCATTTTAGTTTGTCAGCGGTTTACTTAAATCAACATAGATGGGAGATTATACAAATATTACTTATAATAAAACTATCTCTGCTTATTGTTTATAATAAATACTCCCAAAATATGCAAGCCTAAGTCAAAACAAATAAATATTTATTTTGTGGCCATCTGCTGGAAATTCTTTCAATTGTGTCTACAGGGTCTATTCTAACATTGAACAAACAGGAAAACATTTCAATATACATTTTCTTGTTGTTCTTAATATAGACAAGCAAGGTTAAAGTTATGAAAATAATCAAAATTCTCCTTTTTAGAATGTATGTAAAAAGATTAAACTCATCCTTCAAATTGTACAAGAGCCAAAAGACAGAGAGCCCCTCAAATTAATAAATGATTGTAATTGCTTGGAAAGATTCAGTTGTATGACCCCAAGGTGTTGAAGACAATGCCGTGCCAAATTGGCTAACAGAGCAAAACCACTAAAGGAGACAGAAAATGTGCTATTTCATTCCCCTATACAGACCACACCAACCCTTAGGTATAGACCAAGTAGGAGAAGAAACTCACTTTTGAATACTGTCTACATTGTAGGTTACAGTAAATTGGTCTGAATGTACAGTTCATACCTTTACTCCTACAAATGAATACATTATTATAAACACAAAGGGGAGATTCAATAGCAATCACTCTTTTGGCTTGGTGCCTCCAGTCAAAAAAAGGTAACACACTAGAAATTAATTTTTTACCAGTAGAAGAATACTAATGTTAGTCTTGCCTGCTACAGAGGGTTATCATAATATAATGGACTGGATTGTCTGTTATGTTACATCATGCTGGTAACAACACACGTGGCAGTATTCTTTGTATCTGAGAGATGTTTGTTGTCAGTGTTCATTGTCAGCGCAATTTTGAAGCTCTGAATTGTATATGGAAACTCTGTTGTTATCAAAATCTGTCAACAAACAACAAACCTGATTTAACCAGGGAAACTTTTAAGTAAATAAGTGAGTGGTTCTAAACAAACTAACAACCAAAAAAGTAAACCTAGTGCTTTAGAGCAATGGTAATGGAAATAATGAAATGCACCTCAAATAAGCCTATTTCACAAAGAAAGGTTATTCGCAGCACATTGACACATGACAGGGTGAATCTTGTTGCCTTTTGAAAGCATTGTTTAAAAGTCTAAGATTTCAGAAAGAGACACTGGATAAGTGGAAGACCCTTGGTGCAATTACAACATCCAGCCACTGCGTGGCACTGTGTAAAATGGAAACTGCAATCTTTAACCAGAGTGGGGCTGTGTAAGTAAAACTCATTAGGTTAACAGATTAATAAACAGAATGATTTCAATAACTCTGATTTTTCATGGATTCTTACAATTAAATAATACTACAATGCTACTATTAAATGATGACTAATTTATCCCCAATTTTGTAAAGTAAAACACAACATTTACACATATTCAGTTTTAATAATGTATATTATAAACATGCCAAATAAAAAACAACAACTACTGTACACTGCACCAGTAATTTTCCAGCAGCCCTCTCTTCCTGGAAAGATCATTTAATTTATTTGTACACACTTTGGTGTCATTTAAAATTTAAACTAAAAAAAAAAAAAAAAAAAAAAAAAACCCTTTTGTACCTGGTACACATCCCCCAGACCACACCACGTCCTCATGACTTGCTGGCAGTGCCTCAGTCTCTCTGCATACCATTTCCTTAGAGTAGTGATCGTCAAATCCCAAACAAACCGGCTGCCACTGATCAGAAAGTCTTCAACTCCACACATAAAGGCTGAAGCCATTGCTTTCCCTTATTTTTAAAAAAAAATGCTTTAGCCAGCTGAACTTATTCACCAAAAAATGTGTTATTCCTCACAGAGCTGGTGCTACGTCGGCAGCAGCCTCTCCTTTTCCATGTATAGGGCAGGGTGGTGTGAGAAGCCAGGGTCAGATTTAAAACAAACTCCTCTTTCAGCGTGCTTCCTGGGCCGTCTCCAAGACATACCCCCTTCAAGTGCGCTTGAGGCCTGGCCAAGTGCTGCTGAGGCTCAGCCCTGTCCAAGCTCTCTCATGCAGCAACCCTGTCCTGCTCTGTGGCTCACACACAAATCATTACTAGCTGCTGCTGGTGCTGCTGTGCTCCTCACATTGTATTGTGATCAATTCCCTTGTTTTATGACAACTACCAGAACATAGGCAGAAGCTGCATTGACAAAAAAAAGTGTGTGCTTTTTCCACAATCAATGCACATAAAATCCTGATTATTTCATCTATGTAAAACTATGACTGCTGACTCCTCCGAAAGCACTGCTTGCATCTTAATCGTAGCTCCTCGGCTGCTTTGTAACTCTGTGCATACAAAGCACTTTTAAAAAGGTAGTACAGCTTGCAAAAATATATGCTGGTTGAGCTGTACAAATGGGTAAAATATAAACTGTTTGGGCATATTAAAATAAACTTTTGCAAAATGATATGTTTAATTGAGCCCATGAGTATTTTTTAAAGTGTTTGTTTTTCCTGAATGAAGTCATGAAATTGTTCTTGACTGTCACTAAGGAGGCCAACAACAGTATACAAAAGTTTATTGAATATCAAACTGTATTTTATTCATAAAAAAAAACATACTTGAGTAAATCACGAGTTAAAGCTTTGCGAATAGGGCCCTTTATCTAATTTTTTGGCACATTGGCACATAGCTCACTAACAAGAAAAAGCCATTCTACAACCCTGTAACGTAAGCTAACTGTGTTACCAAAGATATCCATAGACAGTATGTAGACTGACTTCAATAGACATAATGCCCAAATATAATTTGACATTACATTACATACTCATGCAAAAAAAAAAAAAAAAAAAAAAAACAACAGGTACCAGTACAATATCTTCAAAAACATACTTCATATGCAGACAACAGAAATAAAATGGTCCCAAAAAATCAAGACTGCTGCCCCAATGCACAGAAAGCAACAGTGTGCCTTGTGCAAAATTCAATGCCAAAAACTGGGTGCTCAGGTCAGGTTTTGACCAGGCTGCTCATCATGAGATTCTATTTTTTTCTGAGAAGCAGGCCCAACATATTCCACCGTAAAAACTATATAAAGACCATACTTAATGTAGCAGAAGTCTGTGGTTTTGAGCTAAAACTATATGTCTTGGCCCAGGAAAAGATTTTTTAACATAACGAGGCCGCTTGCTAATTTAATAAAATGGTCAGGTTCCAGCAAACTGAGCAATTGAGACAGTGCTAAGATCGCTCCAAACTGAGTGAAATGTTTTCCGTCCATGGTTTCCAGCACGTGAGACTCCAGAGATGAGAGGCCCAGTACTGAATGGCAAGGGAGTTATACAAGGCAGGATTATTGAAGTGTAAAGGCAAGTTTTGGTAAGGACTTTCACATACTGTAGTTGACTCAGTAACTAATAGGCTTGAGCCAATGTCATTATTACTCCTTTTTCTACAGAACTAATAATATTAAATAAGAACAACAATCTTATAGTTTCATGATCAAATTTCTATTATTATTATTATTATTATTATTATTATTATTATTATTATTATTATTATTATTATTATTTGAAAACACTTCAGCAAGTGGAAAAGAGACAAAGACAGCAAGAGGACAGTATCACATACATTTTCCATTTGAATGCAATGTGTTTCTCGTATTAGAATATTTTGTTCCCCTCTTATTAAAATCGACTTGCCAGAAAAAATAAAACCATTGGACAAAAATGGGAGGCTGAGGGAGAAAACACCAAGGTCTTATAAATCAGTTCTTATTTAAACACTTACACTAAGAGGGCAGGATTATCATTTACAAGTTAAAAACCCTTTTTTTATTTTAAATACCAAGATAAAAAGAAAGATGCCTATATAAAATGACCAAACTATAGGAAACTCAGTGATAGATACTGTGTAAATGAACTGAATAAAATGCATATTAATGGAGACATATACATGTGTGTACTCTGAAACTATTAACAAAACTGTACTAATATCCACAGTGTGCTTTGTCTAGGTTATAAAGATTTAACCAGGACAGAAAACTGCTAAGAATCTAAATACTTGCAAAATAAATATTTGCACGCTCTTTTCCAAATGGGTTTTAACATTTTGTGAATTGTTGTGATCTTCCTCCCCATTCATTTCAGCTTCCTTAACCAAATATTTTGTTAGTAAAACACCAAATCTGATGATAAAAATTAATGAAATAATAACAATGGAACAATACTGGCAACAGCAAACTCTTTTACATTTCAAGTGGTCAAAAATGAAGTTTGCAAGTCCCTTTACAGCCAATTAAAAACTAGTGTCGCTTATAAGCAGTGTTTTAATGAAAGGTGAAGAAAGGTGACTGGCTGTTTCCTGCACTTTGGAAGTCTGTACTCTATAAAAAAAAATGTAATTATATTGTAATTTTATTGTAACAATGCTTTTATAACACCAATTCAATGTAATTACTTCTACATTGGATGAAAGTCCATAGATTGTCATCTGAAAAAAACCCCAAAAAACCCCATACATTTACAGGTGTTTTAGTGGCCGTTGATTCTGTCCCAGCAGTTGGTGGTTTGCCTTGCCTGGAGACACTGTACTGATACTATCCATTCAGGGATTGGTTTGAACAGCACAGTGGAGCTTCACAAATCTCCTAAGCCCTGCCCAAATTGATGAACCTCATTCCAGCTGATGACTGTGACCCAGGTTTAGACTGAAAGGCATTCTAATATAATAACTATCCAAGTGAGAAAAAAAAAATCTCCACATGGTTAGCATACTAAAAAAAAAAAAACATTTGGATGGTTGAGACTGTCAAAGTTTTTAAAGGTCACAGAATATACAGTATAATACAACTGAAAGAGCAGAGAGAGTCAGTGCAAGACTGTACTGCTTGTTAGAAGGCTGAAGCCCTGACAGGAATTTGTCAGCATCAATGTCAAACATGTCAATGTTCATTCACCTTTACCAACATGGGCATGTTACTGAATAAAAATGAGGACCAATAAACTAAAAATGGAACAATTAGTTTGGGCAAATAAAAATATTAAACACTTAGCACAAAAGGTACATTCTCACTCTTAAAGAGATTTTTGTATTTGCCAGACAAACTCAGGACAGAAATCAATATTAATCCAAGCTTTAGCAAAGCAGGAGGATCAGTAATGCAGAAAGCTGCACTGAAAGCACATAAGCTACGGTGCAAAGTATTGGACTTGTATAAAACATGCATTTGAAACAACAAGTAACCAGGATTTATTTAGACCTGTTTCAAAATGCCAGTTTACACACTTCATCCAATCCTGTTCGACTGTTTGGTTCCAAATGTGTGACAGGACTTTAATCTGTTTGGTCACGTAGCTCCTGCTGCAGTGTTGCACAGACAGCAGACTATTGGCCTTTTCTACACAACCCTATTATCCACTGTGCAATGGACCACCGGAATAGCATCAGAATAGTGTGGCGGTTTAAACTCCTCGCTGGCTATTGGCTCACCACTGGCACCTGATTGTTCCTCAGATACAGTAACAAGTCATCTATAACAGAGTTAATATACTGCAGCGCCTCAAAGGCTTTTTCATCTAGTCTTCAACAAGCAACCCATTTGGTACTGAATTAAGGTAAATTGGGGGGGTCTGTTTTTTCTTGCAATGCAGGTGGAAATTATTTATTATAAATTATCTATTTCATCATTGCCAAGCATTTTATTCATGCTTGCCTTACTGGACTTTCTTTTACAATTGAACCAAGACTTTATTATCAGCAAATGTATACAACTGGTACTTTCAATTTAGGTCAAATGTTTTCATTCACTCGAGGATTCAAACAAATAACTACATTAGATTTGCTGCAGGCAGTTTTACGGTTATACACAGGGCTAGTTTGCCATAATAATAACGTTTTTAATGCCAGAAAAGGCTGATTCGTCAAGAAATTGCCCCAAGTAACAATAATCCCTGGTTTTAAACCACATTTTTGATCAAAATAATGGAATGTAATTTTTTTTGCAAAGAACCTTGACTCAAATGAATAAATGATATCAGACATACTGAGCTACTGACTGGTAAAAGAAGCCTGTGAAAGTCAATTTGTTTCTGACAGCATGGTCAGTAATTCACATGTCATGACAAAGCAGTATCATTAAGCAGGGTCCTCAGTACATGCTCTGAATCCAAAAACACAACTTAAAATGCAGAGAATAAAACGACTGGACCCAGTTAAACTCAAATAATTCAATACAGCACAATTACACCTTCAATCACTCCTTATTCTGCAGTCCTCTGATTAAAATAAAAATATAAACAGTGAGTGATAAGCAAGGTGTAATGGGAAGATAAGAGGAGTGCCTATTGTCAAGGCACAAATGGCTGTTTGTTACAAAGAAACTATACTGTCACAAACTCTAGCATTGTTCCCCTTTAGTGCCAAATGCACACAACTGTGCACATGTTTCATTGTTATAATTTTCCTTCAAAAAAACCTTTACAATAACACCTGCTGTACATAAGTGTCTACTGCACTTCCTTCTGCTTGCACTAGATGGCAGCATCAATCAACCCCCCCCCCCTCTAGTGGTTAAAGTCCAGGGCTAGTAACCAGAAGGTTGATGGTTCAAATCCCACCTCTGCCACTGACTGACTCTTTGTGTGACCCTGAGAAAGCCACTTAACCTCCTTGTGCTCCATCCTGTGGATGAGGTGTTAAATCAATGTCCTATTGTAAGTGACTCTGTAAAGCGCTTTGAGATGGTGGTCCACTATGAAAGTCGAGATATAAAAACAAATATATTATTACATATTATTATTATATAGTGGACTCTGGAGAAGACTCTGCCAAGGACTATAAAGGTCATTTGCCCTACTTACTTATTTTAAAGTCTGGCTTTCATATGTCAGCGGCACAGGAACACAACTATTGTTACACTATGCTTTGTCATTTCATTCTTCTGGTGACCTTAAATAGAGACATTTAAAAAATCCAAAACAATATTTATGCAAGAGGCGTTCTGAAATACATAAAAATGAATGTGTAGTTTCAGTGTTCAGTAATTTATTTGTTTTTTTCGGGGATGTCATTCTGAAGAGCCTGCTCTAAAACACAAATCCTGAAACTGTGTCTAATAGCATTTGTATTGTTGTTGACGAATATTTAAATACATATATTAAACAGTTGCACTATCCCAATATTTGTACAAGAACATTTTTTTTAATGAAGACAACATATTTCTGTTTTTATATGTTTGTAATTTGATCCAGAACACAGTTACTTGCTCCAAAGTTGTGGAGCTAAATCCGTTTTTTTTTTTTTTTAATCCATCTTTAACATTTTTATGATGTGAAATAATACCATACCTTTCTAAAGGTTTGTAGTAGTCAATAAGTCAGCATGCCAGGTGTGCCAATAAAAGCAGTTTTATAATTTGACCGGGGGGTCTATTTTAGTGAACTAAACTGCAGCAGATCCAAGCGCTGCTTTCTTTTATATTAATCCTGCTGGTGCTTTCCCCAATTTGAACACTTTCTGAATATCACTTACTCCAAATAAATACAACATAAAGGGGTCCCCATATGCAAGTTTAAGGGTGGCAGTATTTAGAAAAGGGTTGCAGGTTTTCTTAATAATACTTTGAATAATCATTTGCATAGATTTACCCACCGATCAATAATTGTCTTAAATTAACCCTTTTGGGTATTAACTTAATGGGTGTCATCATCAGTGTCTGACACAAGACACAATACAATCACATGGTCTACTGAACCACAGATCAAAATTAATTAGCACAGGCTGTATGCTGACAGTGCAGGCCTGCTGTGTCTCAGTAGCAGGTGCCTTACTGATACAAACATGCCCAGAATTAATAAAATGCCAACTGTTTCCTTTGGAGTTCTGCTAGTGTCACTGTATTCATTTGTCTACGGCTTTCCTTATTATATTTCCCCTTTCATTTAGCTCAATTAAAACAAAAGGCTTCTGCTGTTTTGTGTAAGACATTTTAAGCAATAATTGGAATGTGCTTATCAACGTAAGTGAGAGAATCACTTTTTTTGGACTTACAATTATGAATTAAAATCGATATGACATTATGAATTAGGAGCAGCTTCTGATTTCACATAAAAGCTGATTTATAAATATATACGGAAAGCAAACGATTTGGGCAGACCATGATCTTCCATCTTCCTAATTCACATACAAAGGACAGCAGGAACAATGTAGACAGACACAGGCCCCCTAGCTGGCTGAGAGTGTACTACAGGATAAAGGATTACATTTATTGTATCTATCTTTTATTGCTGCGCTTCATGGCACTAAACAAACAAATAAAAAAATAAATAACAAAATAATCACTTGAGTGTTCATATGAAAAACTGGCATACCCAAGCACAGCTCAGCATTGTTCTTGTTCTATAGCACAGCGACTGGCACGGCATGCATCAGATCCTCCCTACACACCCTAGGCTGTCATCTCTTTGTGTCTGACAGGGGAAGAACATCCTGAGAGGAGACACCAATCCACTTAAAGAGCCAGCAGAGCTGGTTTTCATCTTTACTCAATAGGAAAGGAATTTAATTTCCTTCTCCAGGGATCACTGATGCAGCCAGCACCTCTGGTACATACGGTGTCTTGCTTTTCCTGTTCTCCGACATTGGACAGTATTTGTGGTTGTTTATTTGACAACCAGTTAATCTTCTTTGCCATCCTGCTCCTGTCAGCTGCTGAAATAAACAGGTTCAACAGTCACAGCACCTGGTGTATACAGTACATTTAATTATATATAATGTTTCTTTCACTGATTGTCATCACTCATTTCTTCAGAATCTTCTGGCTATTCCCCTATTGAGAACTTAAATCACATTAGACAAATACAAAATAAAAGACGATCCTCACCCCTGCTATTTTTGATCAACAGGGACACACTACTGCTATAGTGCAAAACTATTTTATATTAAATATACAACAAATTTCTTGTAAATGGACAATCCACATTTCAATAAACCTTTTAAAATACATTGCAGAAGGCTCTTGAAAAGAGTGATAAAGAAATCTGCTCCAAAACCAAACCCCTTAATGGCATTAGCATGCCTGTTGCAGGAAGTTTGATGTGCTGATTCATTTAGTGCACTGTAACTCGATTCTGTGAATACTGCTTTGTAGCAGAGATCCACAACCCCACTGCCAGAACAAGGCTTGCTTCTTCAACATTTAAGAGATACCAACTGGAATTTTAGCTTTAGAATTTTAGATTAGCATTTTACAACAGAGTGTTCTCATCTTTTCCTTATCAATTAGATTCTTGGCAAATTTAGAAGCGTTCTGTAACCCAGATAACCTTGGCGATGAAGCAGGCTGTATTTCTGTGCTGTCAGCAAGGGGGCTTGACTTGTTCATTGTAACAAGCACACTAGTTTTAGAATACACAAACTGCATAAATTTAACAATTCACTAACCAGACAGAATACCGTTGCTCAATTTATAACACATTCCAAGGTATTTAAATCACTCTGATCGATGTTATCTGGCCCAACACAACACAACAGCATGTACATTTCCTGACATCATCAGACAGTTTAAAGTCAGGAAAGCTTTCCACCAATCAATAAAATTTCTCACAAAAGAGCAAACTCACATTTCTTAAATGCTGGTTCCACTAGAGGGCAATATTTGACTCACTACATAACAGCATACTGCTGCACAGGATTAGTTATAGTGGTTTTTGTAGGCTTAGGAAATACAAAAAATACAGACTTAAACAAATAAATTACCTGAAACTACTGTACACAACCTACACACTCTATGTTAGACATAAAACAAGTATAGTAACTATACTACAGTAACTTGTATATTTACTGTGTATGCTGAATCTGTTAAATTGGCACATGGTACACATAGCATAGCATTATATGTTCTCTGGAAACAGCGGTAGTAATATTATCACTGGAGCCGCAAATACTTTCTGTGGTAAATAATTCACAGTTCTTTATTAAACATTCGGCTTGTCTCTGCTGAAATCACTTTAACCAACACAAAATGCTTCAAGACAGGCTTTCTATTAAAAAGAGCAAAAAGATGGTGGTTTTCAAGGAATTACATTATAACATGATATTTATCGGAACTGTGAAAAAAATAAAAGCACACATTGTGTACATGAAATGGTGATAATAATAACATAAACAAGGCTTCATCATAGTTTAGTTGGTCATTTGCTGCTAAAATTTAATAGACTGTCTGAAAGAAACTACATTTAAAAAAATGCAAGTTGACAGTTACATTAACATCATTTTAGTTTTCTTCAGAAAAATCAAATCAAGAAAAACTGATTAAATGGTTTGACTTCACATAAAGAACTATTCAACTACATCAGGTCCAGGCATGCAAGTGAAGCAGCTGCTTATAGAAGCAGGCCTCATGCTGCCTGTTGCCAGCTGTGTAATGTAAGTGTGCATTAACTGCAATGTGGGGTTCATGCTAGGGAATTAAATCTGTTTCTCTACAGAGCTGTGATTCCGTTAAGGGTGTTACTGCAAAAGAATGCTTTCTAATCTGAGTCTTACTTGCTATTTTAGCATTCATGGGTCATATATGGTTATCTGGACCCTTGTCCCAGTTCATTATTTCCTTCAGCCACTGCATGAATATGTAACAGTATTTAATATTAAACTACCATCAAGATGATCAAACATTAATTATAACTTGAAACTGCAGTGATCCCATTTTCATTCCTCAGCCTAGATAAAGTAACTACATAAATACATGCATAGTACATTGAATCTGTGACTTATCCAAACCTTCTTTGTGATATGTCAGGCACGCTTTTACTTGGGTAGGATAGAGGAGGGGATTAGTTTTGCTAAACAAAGTGCCACTGCCGACCCTCTGAAATGTCTGTTTTGCCTGGGATTAAAAACCCTGGTACATATGGCACCATTCTCTACCCTTTGAACAGCTGTTGGACTGTAACATATTTGGGGTGTGCAAGAACCACACACTGTGACTTGAAAATACAATACAAATCATGTCCTATGCACAAAATATTCTCCCAATCGATTTAGGAATCCTGGGTTTAGAAAAGGATTTACATTTGATGAGGTTTTTTTTGTTTTGTTTTGTTTTTAGCTTTCCTGCAAATTTCAAGCCTATTAATTTAATTTGCCTTCATGAAAACTGTTTGTTTTTCTCCAGAGATGGCCAAGAATATCTTAACTTGTCAGATTAAGTTTACATTATTCTGCTCCACCTGAGGGTCCAGAAACCGAGGCTTCACTCTCTGTGCTGCATGAATAGCCATATGGTGAAACACTCTGTTTCACCATAAGGTTTAAAATGGCTGGTGAAATGTTATGTAATGCACAGTATAATTGTGTACAGATGGAATTATTATATAGCTACCACATGTGTGTTTTTAGAGCAAAAATCACAGCTGTTAACAATATAATTTAAAACAAATAAAGAAGTTAATAAGCAGTGATTATTATTTTTTTTAAAACATATATACAGTATATCATTTGCCTAATGTGGATTAAAGAGGATTAAGTAATATAGTACCTGCAAGGCCTTCTGCTAACAAACAGATTTAACTGAATTACATTTCAGTTACAGGAGAGGTTCATACAGGAGATATGGCTGTCGTTCCAATCAGAAAACTCACTTTGATATATTAGTTAATATCAGTTTCTATCAAATGTTATAATTCAGTTTTAATAATTTGCAAACACACACATACAAACATACCAAAATTATACCATTCATTTTTAAGTAACATAATGTGAAAAAGGTTTAGATGCCATAGATGTAATAAATGTACTCTCTGGTACCATTATCAACAACTAAAACATGGTAGAACGTAGGCAAGCATGATGCAGATAAATAAAGTTCTTCACATTGAAAAAAGCAAGGTTGACTTCATGGTAAAGCACAGTAAAGGAGTTGTACACTAAAGGAGGATAAACGGTCATGAAACATTCCAAATATATGATAATTCTGTCATGCCTCTCAAGTTTCCTCATGGCTCAGTTTTAGGAAGATAATTACTTTCTGACAAAAATAAATGTTTAGTCCCCTGCCAATCACTTTTGTTTACTGTGGTTTTACACCCTCGTCTCACACCCTAATCATTCTAAACGTTTAAAACCTGTTCGTCAACATCACATCATGTCTTTCACGGGGCTTGACTTGATCCAGAAACGAACCTGGGAAACAATCAAATATCCTGCAGCAAACCACCGCCAACATTAAAAAGGTGTGTTTAACTAGAATTAAAAGTAAGCTTGGAGGAGATCAACATCTACACTGTACAGAGACGCAATAGCACACAACTGTTTCAGTCTGCAGAAGGATGTTTTTCTTAATCTATTTACAGAATGAAAACAACAGGAAGAGCGATACTTCCTGGGTCAATGGAGCTCTTAGTCAATAGAAGCACCCGAATATCTCAAGGAAATTCAACAAGTTTAGAGAGGTAGTGTGGGGGGCTGGGGGGGGGGGGGGGGGGGGGGGGGGGGTCCTCTTCCTCTTGAAACAATCAGAGTGGAACTTGACTGTACCACAACAATTGTAAAATCATCACTAAAAGGTATAATGTGTAAAAGGGAAAAGCTCTAGCAAATTTATGCATCTCAGGTCACAAACAAAACAATGAACAGCTTTGGTCTGTTATTACAACATTATGGGCTGCTATTGGTGTTTAAATTGTTCTGGAAGGATACGTACAGTAACAAGTCCACAATATTCCATCTGTCTGTTGTCCAGATAAAGTAAACAATATATTTTACAATATATATTACAACACACATTTCACGGACGCCATCTGTTAACAAACCAATCAGTTATGTGACTCCCCCGCCCCCCCCACCACCACCACCCATCCTTTGTAGTCTCAGCAAGAAACACTTTTATTTATTTCTACAGCTTTAACTCATGATTGTATTTTTACTGATAATACATGTGAATAGGTCGTAATAGGAAAGCACAATTATCTGTAACTATTGCCTTTGCGTAACCAAATATACTCTTCAATAAGAAACTGAGAAAGTAAAAAGGAAAACTGAGTCTATTGATATGGTAAGAAAAAACAAATACAGCAGTGATGGAATCCAGTTTCAAACTCAACAAAAGAGGTCAATATGATGTAACAATACCCTTCAGAAGAGAGATTGTACACCTATTGTTGGCAAATGCTTCTCCACAGGGGAAGTCTGGCCCAAACCTCGGGTAGTTTGAACAATCATGTCAGTCTAAAAGGAGCCCGGTGGCATTAATATTTCAAAAGCAGTTTCCACAAAAAATATATCAAGCTGTTGACAAGATGATGGTTAATTATTAACTATTATTGTATGCTGGAAGCTGTGGCAGGGCGAAAGCCCTGCGCATGCAAATAGTGTGGTTTTGTTTGATTTACAAATAAAGTTTGGGTATTTTGAATTTAAATTCGACAGGGATGGGGTTAAAATCCCATTCCTGCCAAATCCATGTGCGGAATGTAGCTAGGTCTTGATTGATTAATTGACTGGTAATCAAGCCCCAGCCACATAGTATAAAAAGGGAGCTAAATCCTGGGCTTAGTGGTTCAGTGAGGACGAACGTCCAGCCTGAACAGTAGGAGAAAGGGACACAAGGTTATTATTTTATTCTTGTAATTTTCATGTAGTGCTGTTTTCATTGCTGCTTTTATTATTTTGATTATTGTCATTTATGTATGTAAAGTGCTTTGTGATCCCCGAAAGGCGTTATATAAAATCAAGAAATTATTATTATTATAGTGACGGCACTGTGGAAACTAACAAAATGATGTTTAAAGTATTTTAAGGTTTACTGAGCAGGCAGCTCATCAAATTGTCATTAAATCCTTTATTTTGTGCCATAGCAATAAACCAATCGCAACAGTTGCCTAACATTAGTTTCCCAGAATTGGGGGAAAAAAACAAAACAAAACAAACAAACAAAAAAAAAAACAAAAAAAAACATAAAAATAACACTGCTAATCAAATGGAGGGAAAAAAATAAACAATCAACTGGAAAACTAATGTTGACAACACATTAATTCCAAATCCATTCCAATAGGGTCCATTTCTTTTTTATAATAAAGCAGTCTCCGTGTGGTTTTTTCCTTATTAATGGTAGGTCAAAGTAAGGACTAACAAGGCAATTGTTTGGGTCTTCCTTTATACAAGTTTACTGTAGTATGAGTAAAGTATAGTAAAAACATTGTGAAAGTGTGGTAAATGTTGGCATGGGTAAAAATACTGTGCAAATGTACTAACTTTGATAAGGGCTCAATCATTCTCTGAGTGGGCATGTATCAAATGCACTTACATTATGTTGTCTATATTGTGTGTGGGATTTTCCATATTGGCTGCCTACTGCAATCTGTTCCTTTCTCTTATCACTCATTTTTTGCTTTCAGATACCCAAGTGCCTAAAAAGCACTAGATCGATCCACAAACTCTTTACTAGTGCAACCACTAGTGTATGAGCATTACCTCCAACAACCATGTGACACACCTCTTCTTCAGTGGATGCAGGCACTGAATATCTGCTATTCCAATGCACAGACCACACTTTCCACACACTCTCTGTTCTGAAGAGGATAGTCAAGTATCTTTGTTATAAACAGGAATTGAGACCCCCCCCCCCCCCCCCCCCCAACTAATTTCCCTTAAGAATGTACAAAAATAACCCACAAGTGAAGCTAACCATGTTATCAGACCCTTAGTAGTCAATAGTCCCAGTAGTCTTTTGCTATGCAAGATCACTTTGTAGCAAATTTTACCTGGCCATTTTTACCGTTACTTGTACCATAAGAAAAAGATATGGAAAGCAACTGAATATAACTAATCCTTTTCAGCTATTTTCTTTAAAGCCACACAGATTTCACTGTGTCCCAGCACTAAGCAGAGATCTTTTCTCATGGGACTACTGTCACATATAAAAAAATACTTTAGCGCTATACAACAAAGTATTCATTTTTCACACAGATTAGCCAAAGGATCACACTATATTATGATAACTTTGGAACACCACCGGTCAGGAAATAAGTGTCATTGCCGCATATTATCTTATATTTCTGCTCCTGTAGGATGCTGCAGTCAGTCAGCTTCTATAAATAAACACGATAGCTGATACCAAATGCTTAGTTATACTGTATTTCAAGTGCTGAAATGAATACTCCTGCTATACTGTAATTCTAATCACTTGCATAAAAAACTCGAAGATGACTGAAAAAAATAACCCCATTAAATCTGAATAAATAGCATTACTGCATCACTGAAGGACTTCTAGGACAAATTAAATAAATGTATTGGTTGACGAGTGAATCAATGGTATTTCCATCACAACTCTACAATGTCGGAATGAGTTTTAAAATACTGCTTTAACCCTGAAGGTATTTGACCTCAGCTATCTTTGTGACCTGGCGTTAGTACACACCCCAGGCATGCTGCCAGCCCTTTAGATGCTGCTTTACATGGTGTCCCAAGAGCGTAAATGGGGGTGGGTAGAAGTACATCTTCCCGTTATTATGCCGTAAATCCTAACAAAACGTACAATACATTTCTTTGGGATGCTCATGCATGGAAGGTATTTTTAAATTTATTTTGTATACATTTTTTTTTGTTTGTTTGTTTTTTCTTTTGGCTGGTAATTTAAAACTGATCAGGAATAGAGCTTGGTAATGTGTGAACCATTACACGCTTACCGTAAATGGCAGCATTAGACCATTCTACTTGTGAAGCGTCAAAAAGGGGCAAAGCTATTACTTTCCTTGAGATAATACTGAAGCAGAAGAGGCCCTATTTATTTTATAGCTCTTTCTACTGTGTGTGCTGTAGAAAATAGAAAATGATTTCACTTGAATCATTACCTATAAGTATTAGATTGCCTGGAAATAAGTGGTTGTCTGATAAGCTAAATTAATTACAGGATGTATTCCTGTCAAAGACTCCTCCACAATTCTGAACAAAATCCCTGGGGAGCTGAGACAGGCCGCGAGTGCTCGTCTTCGTCTCTCCCGAGTTAGAGTGGGGTTTGCAGCTGTGAGCCAGGCTGAATTATTGGGCATTCCAAAATTGTGAAAAAATCAGGAGTAAAATAATTGGTAATTCTAAATTTTAAAATAAATAAATCATGGACCATGCAGAACTTGCTATCTGTGATGAAATGGGATGTTTCTTTTGTTCATTGCCCTGTTCCAATGATTGCAGTTGGAATCATCTTTAAAAACTTAAATTATTGTGATTCACCACTTGGATAACTGTAAGACAAACTGATAAAAATTATACAACACCTACCTGACTATCTACACACTTGGTAACTCTTAATAAATTATATCATATGCTATTATAACAAAGAAACAGTTATGTTTTTCTGATCACTTTGAGTGAGTGCTGTAGTTTGTATGCTAATGTTAACTCAACAGCACACATTGCCAATTGGAGTTACTAAAATGATCAATATTACACTCAAATCCCAACCATAACCCTAAGCCCAACAAAACACAGGGGGTCTCCTCTCAGTGGTTGCCAGCAAACAAAAGTGAGTGTTGTGATTGTGTTCAAACTAATCAGTTTCCAGCATTGTTAAAACAGTGTGTGAAATTGATAATAAATAAAAAAGGAGACTCATTTTGACTGACTTTTTACAAAATGCACCTAGCATTATCAATAAAATACCACATAAGTGAGCACCATGAACTGCTTTCAACAAAAGAAAAATATATATTTAACTTTATCCTGAAGACCAGCATTGTTGCTCTTTCTCTTCAACAGGTTACTGTTCGCGATGACTTGGTTTAGAATGGTATATTACATTGCTAAAGCCATAAATGTACCCTGATTTACGCTGGCTGAATACCAGTGATGGAATCTTCTGTGACAGTTAAGAGCTTTATTGAACTGGAATAGCTGACCGCATTCAAAAGCAACTGAACACAACACAATACATGGCTTTTTGTTGTCCCTTTTTCTAGTGTAAGTTGAGTGGCCTCTTTTAGAGCAGTCATTCACGCCTAGAACTCTCTGTACTATTGCGTGTTCCATTTTTAAGTCCTGGGGGTGGGTTGTTGATTATTTATAATACACTTTTTATTTATAGGTTTGAAGCCACTGACAGTGTGATTTGAAGCATTTGTCAAGCCCAATAAGGTCTGTCCTAAAAAATGATTTGGTTCTTTCTTGGAAGAATTTGTGGCTCTGGTTGAATATTTAACAGCATGTTAACCATTTGATTTAGATGGGATAGTATAATATTATTTTCCAGCCTCATATATAATTTACTATGGATTTACAATGGCCAAATGAACCAAATTCAACAAACAGGCGTTTATAACTGTGACTACCGTTTTTTTTTTCTTATACAACAAATTTGTATGTATAATTCCAGTCATTCAGAGTGTAATGCCTGACAGTATATCGAAATATAATCAGTACCGGGCTTATTTTTTCTCTCTTTTTTTTCCCCAATAGAAGTTTTGAGGTCATTCGGCACAGGCACTTAAGACAGTTGTTTGTTTTTCACAGAAAGCAGGAAGTTAAGTGCTTGACATAAGATTTAATATTGAGTGCCGATTGTCGCTGTTTTCTTTCTCTAAAACATTCACAAATGCCTGCCACCTGCGCTTAAAGGGCATTGAACAAGTGTAAACATGCCCTTGTGTTTGCAGCAGCACTGGTAAACAAATAGCTGTACCACTGTTGTCATGTAGCAGCCAACTCATGATCAAAAAGAGTGGGACCTGTACTATTATTGTTTTCAAGCACTGGTGCCATTTTAGTATAGTGTATTTGCAATGCTTGCATTTATAAATGCATTCTCAATTGGTATGCATCTTCTAAGTTGTTTTAATTACAGAATAGCTTTTTTGGTTGTTGTTCATGCATCTCATCTTTCTGTGGGTGATTTATTCTGCTTTCTGAATATAAATACAGGTTAAAATATAACTGTAACCACAGTTGGAAAAGGTTATGGATTCACTTCTGTAACTGCTGTTAAATACTATAAATATTCATTAGATTCAGGTTTATATTTGATCTTTTTTGGATGTTATCAACTTCACAACCAGGTTTGTAATGTATTACAAAGTACAACAAAGCTTAAATAAATATATTTTACAAGCGTACAGATGCAAACTAGCAAACACAACCTTTGGTAATGAAAGCTCTAATATTATACAGGGCCATTCACAGCACAGCACAGCACAGTCCTTGAATACAAATGTAACATTTGTTACACTGGATAAGTCATCAATATCAAAATACAGGCAAGTCTGTGACTTTTTAATGATCAAATATCTGTGTATTAGGATAGAACAATTACTATAAAAACCACAGGCTTGCCATTAGTCTGATATTGATGACTTATCAGTATGACAAATGCACCATTTTCCTGAAATGACCCAGCAGCAAAAACCCAATATGTGTGTCTATGAAAGTACTGAAGTTGAATATTTCTTTCACTTAAGATACATTTCTCCTGTTCTTCATTCACCATAATATAAACACTGTGTAATAGTCTCTTATTTTCAGTACATCCATATTCATTTCACTCGTCAAATCTGCTGAACAAAAAAAAAGAACGTTTGAAAACATGATCTGATGTATTTTACTTTACCATACCACATTCAATCTATACCTACAATAATAGGTTAATCTGATGAAATGCCTTCATTAATGCACTGGAGCAATTTTATAAATAAGTAATGACAGGTCAATGTCTGTTGGATTCATATCTCTGCCCAAACTGTACAGCAATAGACTATTAATGAGACTCCCTTGACTTTTATTAATAAAGACACAGATGTGGACCTGGACAGCAATGCAGTTGCCAGGAACTCTTGTTCAAGGTAAGAAGAACATGTACTTTACGTTAATGATTACTATATGTACTTTACGTTATATATATATATATATATATATATATATATATATATATATATATATATATATATACGACATTGCAGTGCATGCGAGGTAACTGTGTTACTGTGTCATTCATACTAAGCCTTACTTAGCTTGACATTTTTGGCAGAAGGTCGGGCACATTGTACTTGCGTGCTGCACAAGCGATGCATTTTCTTACAGCAATGCTTACACAATGCTCCAGCCAGAATACGACACCTTGCTTCTATTCAATGCATTCATACAGTCCATCTTTCAGCTACACAATACTTTTGCAAAGTACCGGGAGACATAATAGATTCAGACATCACCGCAGTTCAGACTTCGCCTCATTTAATGTCAAGTATTTGTTTTTTGTTTTTGTTTTTCTTCCTGCATGTGCAGCATGACAACTGCATGGAATGGATCGACTTAATATTTCAATATCTAACATTCTGAGAAATGAAATCTAACGATTTCAGGTTACACTAATATCAATAACAAAATGCAAGAATCGGCTATTAAGTTCTCGTTACAGCACATAAAAAATAACAAAGCTATCTTTGAAGTAAATCCATGAGGACACTAAATTTATTTGAGCATTGTGCATTTTACGACCACCGATAGCACCGATATCAAACAGCAGCTCACCTTTGTTTTCTATTGTCTGTTTCTTTCCTTTCAGTCCCCGTCTGCCTAACAGGATCTCCAGCAGGTCTTCCGTAAACCCTATTAAACCCTTCTCGCCTTCCCCCCACCGAGCCTCTACAGCATACCAGGCTACAACACACACCAGTATGTTTGTCTGCTGTTGTCAGGAAGCTGCCTCCGCATATCTAGGCAGTTCACACTTCCACACATCACACCACGCCTTCGCCTCTGTTCCTCCCTTGCAGCTACTGCTGAGCCCTTTAATTTCCCTCTGCAGCTGCCGCTGCCAGTGCAACATTACTACTGTACTGCCCCCTTTGCCCGTGCCAAAGCACTGCTTTGCTGGTACAGTGGTAGATGGAACGTAACGACGTGGTCGCTGGCGATGGTAAAGCGCTGCCCCTAAACGTGTGCACATACAGTACAGGAGCGTATGTGCAGTATAGAAATAAAAATGAACGAGGGAGTCCACTACTGCCTGGTGCAGCACTAATTGGCTTAATCTACAACAGAGATGCTAAAGACTAGGTTTAAGAAACACACTGACAGTAATATACTACTCACAATGACTCCATTAGTATGACATGTATTTCCACACATTAAATTGACAGTTACAGTAAAATATTATTTGTGTAAATTGATGAATGCTCCATTAACAAATGCTAAATATAGGACTGACATTTATTATAAGGGTCAGAGGGGAAAATAACTGTATAGGCATATTTTGCATCTGACTGTGGAGACCCAGTATGAGTCTGTCAAAGCTAAACCAGCTTTCCTTTTAAATAGGTTTAAAGGTTGTTAACAAAATTAATCAAAATGGCAACTACCTCCTAGTTGCTGAATGAAACTATAAACCTGTGGTTATTATGTTATTATGGATTTAATCTTCGAAGCATATATATATATATATATATATATATATATAGATATATATATATATATATATATATATATTATCCTAAGCTATCTTAATATGCAGTATGTAGTATCTAGAATGTCACCTCCTGTATATAGTGTTTATCATTTTACAATAAAAGATGACCAGTCCGACTAATGAAAAATGAACAAATAATGAAAAAATAGTAAATCCTCTCTCAAATACCAATGACAAAACACCAGTCTACTCCCACTGGTATCAAGGAAAAGAACCTATGCACAGCAAGCAGGGAAATGCTGCAGCTGCGTATATAATCTCTATCACACTGCACAGCATACCACATGCTGCACTTGACCCAGGAATGAATGTGTTAGAAAGTCTTTGTTGTAAAATATAAATATGGATGTAATAGAAATCTGGTTCCCCCTTTCCTTTCAACTAACGTCAATAATTAAATACATTTCTACATAAAATAAATAAATACATTTTTTGAATGTTTAGATATTGAACCACAAATAGGTCCACATTAAATTTTAAAGGAAGAATTTATGAATATTACCAATTTCTCATTCTTCTGTCTTGAAAATAATAGCTTTTTAGAAAAACAATAATACTTTATCATGGCATCATGTTCCTAAGTGTGTATTTGATGTGTACACAAAACACAATGTTTGAGAAACCTCTTTGGGTTTTAATATCCCTGCATCTTTATGTTGAACTTACTGTAAAGCCACAATCTCCCCCAGCATCACAGTCTTAAAGGTATGGTTCACTGTACCAGGTATACATTGCCTTTTTGAACATGGCAGCTCTAATAAATCAATTTGTGGAAATTGTCAGGGGAAAGGAAGGGTGGGTCTCTTTGTTGCAGAAGAACTTAACAATGGAATAAGGTTTGTGGCTAAAGCAACAGTTCAACTAGGATACTGCACAGGTTCTAGGATATAAGAATAGAATTTGAAGGATAAACATAGTGTTTAAAACCCTCAAAAGGTCTGAAAAAAATGAGGTCCTTGGTAGAACTTAACAAGCTGTTAGCAGGCCACTGGTGGCAAAGTCTACTTCAAAGCCTTAAATATCTTGCCCAAGGGAATCGCTGTTCCCAACAACAGCCCCCCTCAGACCCCCACCCTTGTAATTCTGTAACCGTCTAAGAAAGACTATCTCATTAGGCTATTAGGCTGAGTATAATCAGGGCCAGTGTATCCAGACTACTGTTTTGCCTGAGGTTAATGAAAACCCAATATAAAACTATTTTGATTTCACAATTGTCTTCTGTATTTTTAGCCAGTCATGTATGTTTGTGTGTGCGGTTTTTTTATGGTATGCTGTGTTTAAATTGGTTTAAACAGTATAACTTTTTAAAAATAAAATAGGTTGTAGGTTGTTTAAGTGCATTCATAAGTTGTCTAGATTTGAAAAAATATATATTCTGATTTAATGCCTGCAGACTAAAGCTGACATAAATCCAGTCTCAACAGGCGGTGTCGCTATGCAGTTCCTTACGGGAAAAGCAGACAGTATTTGCCTCTGGTTAGGTCCCCACATCTATAAGCATACTGATTATAATTAAAACAGTGAATCATTCAGTTTATTTTAAACTATGGTTTCAAATTGTTAAAAAGTGCTATTTAGATCTATTGATGTTATTTTTGGTTATTTGCAATTTGTTATGTTTTTCAACTACATGAGTACTTGTACTGGGAAATGCCTTTACTGTGTTTGATAAATTTCTGTTAACAAAAACAGCACACAATTGCATGGCAACAACAAAAAACAAATACAAAAATAAGAAAGGAGGCGAGGTATCAAAGACACCTTGAGAAGCAAGAGCTGTCCTGATTACAAAAATAAATACATACATACATACATACATAAAAACAGTGCTTTCTTATTCAGGAAAGGAATACTCCCTAATACTAATACTAATTAATGGGGTAATTGCGTTGAGATAATTGTAACAAATACAGTACCACCACACATATTGAAATAAGCATAGATTATTCTGGTAATTTTTGGTAATTTCAAGAGATGATAGTTTAGTATTAAATGAATGACATTTAAATTTGCCACGTGAGATCTGCTTTACTTATTTTGCAGCCTCTTTCAAACTGGATACTACAAGAAAACTTGCTTTAAATCAAAGTTGCAGCTGAAATTTTAAACCCAAAAGGTGCCAATTCAGACAAAAATGGTCTGTTAAATGGTTAAAAACCACGTATAAAAAATATTTTGACTCAGAATGGCTTTGTCTTTTTCTTTCTTTTTTATAATAATCACTATAGTATGTATCAATAAATTCACAATCTCCTAAACAAAGTGCTTCGCTGAATTATAAAGCATGGTGAATGGATACTGAGGTTAACTGATAAAGATCCATAGCATGATTTATTATTGTTACTGGCATGCAATCCTTGGGGCAAGAGCAATATAATAACAAATGTTGCCCGTGGAATATAGAGGATTGGTTCAGTCGTAAACTGATCAAAAAATACATAAAAGGCATTTATCCTATATTCCTTGGGGGTATGTCTCCACCATGCTATTTTAAATAGACCAGTTGAAAAAATCTATGAACTAAAATAATAATTTGTGATTTGAAAAAAAAAAAAAAAACATTAATAAACTAATATCGCACAAATTTATAGAGCCTATAAAGAGTAAATGTATTATATAGTTAATAATTGAAGTACATTTAGAGCTCACTAAAACATATTCCTTTTCCATTACTCATGCAAGTAAAAATGTAATACTCTGTAGAAAACTAATAGAAATGATGGGTATGCAAATATATTATTTTCTAAGATGATAGAGAAAGTTCTAAACAGTAGTACAGTAACCGCGTTTAAAAAGGCTTTAATACATTTGGGATTTAAAAACTTACATTAAAAACACCACTGCTTGCTTTAGTTAAGCCAGGAATGGATACAAATTGACTTAATTGCAGACAAGACTGCCATAAAACAATGATGATTTTATTGGGAATCAATAAGTTTGAATAAAGCAGTAAGTAACTAAGATGCTTTTTTCCCCCTCCCCTCACAAGAGAAGATATTTTTAATTGCCACAATAAAATATTTCTTTGATTTATGTGTAAGCGCTGGTTATAGTTCTGTATGACAATGTTTTGTACCTCTGAATGCGGCTGTGTTTCAAGCTATAAACTATAAGATTATTGGCAGCTTTTGCTACATAGAAATGCAATGGAACGCAAACAATATTGCCATAACACTAAGAAGCCCATCGACCCACAGAGCTGTAAAAGCAGTCTCGTTCTTGACAGCTTGAATTATGTTAAAGTTACACAGTGAACACCATAATGCTTAAAATAGTGCTAACCAAGGGTTTAAAATCCATTTTCATCCTATTAGTCCAATCAATTTAGTCTCAACGTTCTTTGTTAAAATACCTTTTGTATTTTTTGCTTGATCTTTATGCTTTAATTTGGGATTTGCAGATCTGCTATAGATGAAAACAGCTTCCTGGTACCTAATCATATCCCGTGTTGTAATTCATTGTAATGGAGCTGCAATCAGATCATGTGATCTACAGCAAAGGTACCAGGATGCAGCAGTTTATTGTAACCATTGGGGGTTGTTCGGGCAGCAGGTGGAGGGGGTCCTCCCTAGTTAATCAAGCTAATCTATTAATCAACCTCCCTATTTAAGCCCTGGGTCGAACACTTATACTCTGTCTGGTTTTTCGTGTTTTCCACCATCCTCCCCTCTTGAAAAATGCAGCGCCACCTCTGTAACCGATCTCCTGAAGCGTAGGCATTCCTGGTTAGTTTGGGGCAACTCTAGTTTTCTCAAATGTATATTATTATTTTCATTTTCCCCTTGCAGGGAAGCAACGCTTGCTCCCCAGCTTTGGAGACCAAACACCTCGGTCTCACCTCTGTGAGGAAGGCTCTCCACAAGCCAAGGAGAAAGTATGTCATCTTCTTTAGGGTGCAAGCACATAATTCCTATTTCAAGTCCCAGGGCTTACTCCTCACAGCCCTTGCTTCTATTCCGCAAATCTATTGTTAAATATCCCAAATATTTTCATATTTATAAAACCATGTTTTTTTTAAAAAATTTTTTATCAATGCTTACGACAAACAAATAAATGAATGTATCTTTATGGATTAATATTTTCCATATGACTAAATACCACTCAAGATGTATTGATTCCTGTCACTAACTTCATTTTCTTATAATTCCACAACAGTTAAATACAGTACTATTGTATTTGTTTTCCTATCCCTATGTTCTACTTGTTTCCAATAATACCACTTGTTTTTATTCTTATAAATTGAATGGTATATGTGATAGTAGGTACCTACTAAAAATACTCAATGCATAACACAGTTTGGTCTTAGCCTGGGTTTAGCTCAGTAGGATTTATACCAACACAAATTGGATTATGAGCCTTTGTAAATTAAAGGGCCTATTTTAAGATTTTTCGACCTCTATAGACACGCGAAGGAAAAACACCTATACAGTTCAAAATGACTGAGCTTTAAGGGCTGTACCAATTAGTAAAATGTAATTCTTTGCACTGTATGTTTCTGTACAGATCTTAAGCTGTATTTACATAGACTGTTTTTTGAGCAATGTATGTGTAGAGTGATCGCAGCTCAGTGAAATGCTTTCATAAGTGTAGCCTAGGTAGTGGACATGTATGGCCTGCCTTTCAATGATCCCCCTTACAATACACTAAAAGTGCAATTGTAAAAAACATTCCCCAAATGTATAACCCTAATACCGACACTCAATGATGGCCAGGAATCAACATGAGAATACCTTGCTTTCATCGGCTTTGAAGTGAACCTCATACTACTGGTACTTGTAAAACACAGATTCATTAGGCCTTGTTTTTCAAATTGTATTTTTTTTTGTTTTGTTCTAATAACAGGGCCATTTTACAGTATTTATGTTTTAAGAATTGTGCTGTTTTACGCAGCTAGACTGCACAGATGGATTCAATGTTTTTGAAAATAGTAAAGTCTGGAGCATGGAAATTGTGATGCATTGTTGGGAGACAGGGGTATAGGGTTTGGTCTATTTCACAGGCTGTGGATTACACTCCAGCTATATTCCTTCATGCATTGAATTTATCAGCCACCTAGGCTACACTTTGCAGTGTCTATTAGTTGAGCTCAACACTTGCTTTTAAAATCCCATTTAAAATACAATATGATTTTTCTTGAATTGATGGTACATTTTGAATGTATACTACAATCAAGAGGGCACATAGAATTTTCTCATAAATCAGCTTTGCGTATTAGAAAGAAATATTTTTTTTTTCTTAATGAATTACCTTCTTAAAAGAGATGTACATCATTCTTTCCCAAATAACACATTCTTTCCAAACAACACATTGTTATTTCGGATTCATGTAACCTGGCTTTGCTAATGTTAAGCTTTTGCAGAACACATTGAATACTACTGAAACACCAAAACATGTGTACTAATATCTTTTCAGGAAACAACAAAGTTATTGCCCTTTTTTGACATAAGATAATGATTTGAGGACACCAGTACTGAATATGTATTACAGTAATATATTTCTCCTTTCTTATAAATGTTAGGCCTGTATACTCACCCAGCAATCATTCTGACACTGGACAGATATGACTATAGTGGTAGAATGGTTTGTATGGTTTTGATTACACCGTGTAACAATTTTTTTTTTTTTTTTTGTTCCTGGGTAGTAAGTGTTATTTCCTAATTGCTTATGCCTCAAAAGTATAGAAAATGGCTATTATTCCCCACAAACTTTGCTTTTGTGACCAGGACAGTGATATTTCAAAATATCACTATTTTCAGTGGGAAAACGGGCAAATGTGTGTCTTTTCATTCACATAAAGTCAGAAAAAAAACAACATATGAATCCAAATTAACATGTATTTATACTAAAGTAATACAAAAATGACTACAAAAGATTTACAAGTGAGTAGTTTTTCGAGATTTACGATTATACTGTATTTACAAAAGATTTAGAAGTGAGTAGTTTTTCGAGATTTACGATTATACTGTATTTACAGTATAATCATAAATCTCGAAAAATTACTCACTTCTAAATCTTTTGTAGTCATTTTTGTATTCAATTCCAGCTCAACTGAAAGGTCAGTCTGTCCTATAGTGAAATTTAAGAGTGAGGATAGTTGGTATGTTTTGCTTACAATAAGTGCTTGCAACTTATTTTATATCTGTATCAAGCACCACTATCCTTTCAACTGTTAATTATTCTGGCCCATACCCACACAAAAATGCAAACACTGTACATGTTGGGTTTCATTTATCAGGGTTAGAAAATGTAATGCGGTCATTTTGAATACATTATACTGTAATCCAGGGTTTCAGGTTTCAAGTATTCAACTGAGAGGTAGCTGTTTATATGGAAATATATGTTCTTGTTAGATACCAAATCCTATCATTCCTTTTGCACCTCAGGAGGTTCTAGTGATGCTGTAATATATCTAGCTGATAAACTGCATTCCACTCCAGTCTTCCCCAGGGGTTCCAGGCTCCTCACTGCAGGCCGCCAGCAATCTCCAGTGCTCTAGTTTACAAAAACCAGAGCGCCTCTGTGTTCCACAATTTCATTATGGAGATTTCTGTCACACCTTGCAAACATCCAACACCTCTTAATGAACTCATCTCTATAAGATCTAGTTTTGTTATGAAGATCAGTGGCTTCATCTTCTGAGAGCATTCATTGAATTAATATTCCTGGGTGTTAGACAGATAGGGCCATTCTAGCCATTCCAAATCTTGTTTGAAATCAAATTTTGTTAAAAAGAAATACTGTCTATTTTGTCATCATTTTTATATTAAGTATATAACAATGGAATCCTGGTTACAATCAAAATATCTCAGTTTTTATTTCCGGTGAAGTCCCTTGCTTTGGGATATCATTTTAATTTTACAAATTAAAATTTTTCACATGCTTGAAAATATGAACATTATAACTTAAGCTAAAATTGTAACTATAACTTGAATTACATCATAAACAAATGTTCAATCTCCAGTTCCAGACCGGATCGCATAATACAGTTGGAAGCAACGGCAGCCTAAGTCTGATACTGGAACAAGATAAGATTGTGTTTTATAGACTGTTTTCATGTTGCAGATGGAAAGATGTGGCAGTGTTACTGAGCCTGATAAAGTTTTCCATATGAATTAAAGCACCCCCCCCCCCCCGGATCATATCCAAATCCATCTTCACTAACAAATCTGATGCTGCATCTCAGTATATCTACAGTTAAATATCCTGTGTAATCTACAGGCAGAACCAGATGTCATATGTTTGGCCTTATCTGCATAATTAATTCAGTTGCCACACATCATTTATTAATGTCTTTTGATAAACAATTAAAATGCAACTGCAACTAAAATTGTGCAATGGGTTTTACCATACAAAAACAACTATGCTAATCCATCAGTAAATACACTGCGAACTGTAACTGAAAGGAGGTGTTCATTAATGCAGCAGTTTGTCATATATACATGCCACATACATCCTTAGCTGTTTGAATGAGGTTGCACACAGATTAGAACCAGCAATCAGTCAATGAATTCCTGGGAGAACACTGTAGACTGTGGTAATTAGCTAACACTAGTTATAATAGTTATATATAAATTCAAATGTGCCCTCTTTGTTTCCTCAATGTATCTACTTTGTTTTGAATGTTTTGAAATTATTATAAATATATATATATATATTAAATGGAACAATATACACTATCTTAGAACACATAGCTTATTAAAGTGCACAATTCAATTTGATACCAGTATAAGTGCTTGGGAGAAACAAAACAAACCAACTCAGAGAAAGGGAAACTTTCTTTAACGTCTGTTTTCTGTACTGTATGCAGATTCAATGCAAACTCATACTGTTTATCACCAACATCTAAGAAGTTCTTTCTTTTGGATTGGTTTCTAATTTATAAAAACAAAAACAATTTAGGTCAATGACATTACAAAGTTCAAGGATAACAGAAATGG